>NW_026735212.1:0-155000 GCF_949786415.1 Peromyscus eremicus | reverse complement strand
TTGTTTCCCAGTCCTAAATGGAGTTGAGTCACATGCAGTTTTTTGTTCTACGAGCAAGAGTTGTTTTCTGGTAAGACGAGTCACTATTGTGCTCCAATTGCCATACACAGTGCAATTACCACTGGCGTCTGTTCCCAGCAAGTACAGTATATTGGACTGAAGAGGATCTACTGTTCTTGTCAGGTTCCTAAGCAGAATTGAACTAGATATGGCCGTGTGTGTAGGAAGCACAGTTCTTTTGTTCTGAACAAGCTCACTGTTCGGACCCCATAGGAAACACAGTAGAGTAGAAGAGTGCTCTTTTCTCAAAAGCAGAGTGTGTTTCTTGTAAGGCGAGCTCGCGTTTGTTTCCCAGTCCTAAATGGAGTTGAGTCACAGGCAGTTTTTTGTCCTACGAGCATGAGTTCTTTTCTGGTAAGAAGAGTCACTATTGCGCTCCAAATGCCATACACAGTGCAAATAGTTCTTGCGTCTGTTCCCAGCAAGTACAGTGTATCGGAATGAAGAGGATCTACTGTTCTTGTCAGTTTCCTAGGCAGAGTTGAACTAGATATGGCCCGTGTGTGTAGGAAGCACAGTTCTTTTGTTTTGAGCAAGCTCACTGTTTGGACCCCATAGGAAACACAGTAGAGTAGAAGAGTGCTCTTTTGGCAAAAGTAGAGTGTGTTTCTTGTAAGGTGAGCTTGCGTTTGTTTCCCAGTCTTAAATGGAGTTGAGTAACATGTAGTTTTTGGTCGTACGAGCAAGAGTTGTTTTCTGATAAGAAGAGTCACTACTGTGCTCCCATTGCCAAACACAGTACAAATAGCACTTGCGTCTGTTCCCAGCGAGTACAGTGTATTGGTCTGAAGAGGAGCTATTGTTCTTGTCAGTTTCCTAAGCCGAGTTGAACTAGATATGGCCCGTGTGTTTAGGAAGCACAGTTCCTTTATTCTGAGCAAGCTCACTGTTCGGACCACATAGGAAACACAGTAGAGTAGAAGAGTGCTCTTTTCTCAAAAGCAGAGTGTGTTTCTTGTAATGCTAGCTAGCGTTTGTTTCACAGTCCTAAATGGAGTTGAACCCCATGCAGGTTCAGGTCCTATGAGCAAGAGTTGTTTTCTGGTAAGAAGAGTCACTATTGTGTTTCCATTGTCATACACAGTGCAAATAGCACTCGCGTCTGTTCCCAGCATGTACAGTGTACTGGACTGAAGAGGAGTTACTGTTCTTGTCAGTTTCCTATGCAGAGTTGAACTAGATATGGCCCGTGTGTGTAGGAAGCACAGTTCTTTTGTTTTGAGCAAGCTCACTGTTCGGACCCCATAGGAAACACAGTAGAGTAGAAGAGTGCTCTTTTCTCAAAAGCAGAGTGTGTTTTTTGTAAGGCAAGCTAGCGTTTGTTTCCCAGTCCTAAATGGAGTTGAACCACATGCAGTTTCTGGTCCTATGAGCAAGAGTTGTTTTCTGGTAAGGAAAGTCACTATTGCGCTCCCATTGCCATACACAGTGCAAATAGCACTCGCGTCTGTTCCCAGCAAGTGCAGTGTTTTGGACATAAAAGGAGATACTGTTCTTTTCAGTTTCCTAAGCAGAGTTGAACTAGATATGGCCCCTGTGTGTAGGAAGCTCAGTTCTTTTGTTCTAAGCAAGCTCACTGTTCTGTCCCTATAGGAATCATAGTAGAGGAGAAGAGTGATCTTTTCACAAATGCAGAGTGTGTTTCTTGTAAGGCGAGCTAGCGTTTGTTTCCCAGTCCTAAATGGAGTTGAATCACATGCAGTTTCTGGTCCTACGAGCAAGAGTTGTTTTCTGGTAAGAAGAATCACTATTGCGCTCCCATTGTCATACACAGGGCAAATAGCACTGGCTTCTGTTCCCAGCATGTACCGTGTTTTGGACGGAAGAGGAGCTACTGTTCTTGTCAGTTTCCTAAGCAGAGTTGAAACAGATATGGCCCGTGTGTGTAGGAAGCACAGTTCTTTTGTTCTGAGCAAGCTCACTATTCAGGCCCTATAGGAAACACAGTAGAGTAGAAGAGTGCTCTTTTCTCAAAAGCAGAGTGTGTTTTTTGTAAGGCGAGCTAGTGTTTATTTCCCAGTCCTAAATGGAGTTGAATCACATGCAGTTTCTCGTCCTATGAGCAAGAGTTGTTTTCTGGTAAGAAGAGTCACTATTGCACTCCCATTGTCATACACAGGGCAAATAGCACTGGCGTCTGTTCCCAGCAAGTACAGTGTATGGAACTGAAGAGGAGCTACTGTTCTTGTTAGTTTCCTAAGCAGAATTGACCTAGATATGGCCCCTGTGCAGGAAGCACAGTTCTTTTGATCTCAGCAAGCTCACTGTTTGGACCCCATAGGAAACACAGTAGAGTAGAAGAGTGCTCTTTTCTCAAAAGCAGAGTGTGTTTCTTGTAAGGCGAGCTAGTGTTTGGTTCCCAGTCCTAAATGGAGTTGAATCCCATGCAGTTTCTGGTCCTACAAGCAAGAGTTGTTTTCTGGTAAGAAGAGTCACTATTGCACTCCCATTGCCATGCACAGTGCAAATAGCACTCTCGTCTGTTCCCAACAATTACAGTTTATTAGAATGAAGAGGAGCTACTGTTCTTGTCAGTTTCCTAAGTAGAGTTAAACTAGATGTGGCCCTTGTGTGTAGGAAGCACAGTTTTTTTGTTCTGAGCAAGCTCACTGTTCGGTCCGAATAGGAAACACAGTAGAGTAGAAGAGTGCTCTTTTCTCAAAAGCAGAGTATTTTTCTTTTAAGGCGAGCTAGTGTTTGTTTCCCAGTCAGACACAGAGTTGAATCCCATGCAGTTTCTGGTCCTAAGAGCAAGAGTTGTTTTCTGGTAAGAATAGTCACTATAGCGCTCCCATTGCCATACACAGTGTAAAGAGCACTCGCGTCTGCTCCCAGCAAGTACAGTGTATTGGACTGAAGAGGAGCTACTGTTCTTGTCAGTTTCCTAAGCAGAGTTGAACTAGATGTGGCCCGTGTGCGTAGGAAGCACAGTTCTTTAGTTCTGAGCAAGCTCACTATTCTGGCCCTATAGGAAACACAGTAGAGTAGAAGAGTGCTCTTTTCTCATAAGCAGAGTGTGTTACTTGTAAGGGGAGCTAGCGTTTGTTTTCCAGTCCTAAATAAAGTTGAATCACATGCACTTTTTGGTCCTACGATCAAGAGTTGTTTTCTGGTTAGGAAAGTCACTACTGTGCTCCCTTAGCCATACACAGTGCAAATAGCACTCGCGTCTGTTCCCAGCAAGTACACTGTATTGGAAAGAAGAGGAGATACTGTTCTTCTCAGTTTCCTAACCAGAGTTGAACTAGATGTGGCCCGTGTGTGTAGGAAGCACAGTTCTTTTGTTTTGAGCAAGCTCACTGTTCTGGCCCTTTAGGAAAAACAGTAGAGTAGTAGAGTGCTATTTTCTCAAAAGCAGAGTGTGTTTCTTGTAAAGGGAGCTAGCGTTTGTTTCCCAGTCCTAAATGCAGTTGAATCACATGCAGTTTGTGGTCCTACGAGCAAGAGTTGTTTTCTGGTAAGAAGAGTCACTATTGCGCTCCAATTGCCATACACAGTGCAAATAGCACTCGTTTCTGTTCCCAGCAAGTACAGTGTGTTGGACTGAAGAGGAGCTACTGTTCTTGTCAGTTTCCTAAGCAGAGTTGAACTAGATATGGTCCGTGCGTGTAGGAAGCACAGTTCATTTGTTCTGAGCAAGCTCACTCTTCTGGCCCTATAGGAAACACAGTAGAGTAGAAGAGTGCTCTTTTCTCAAAAGCAGAGTGTGTTTCTTCTAAGGCGAGCTAGCGTTTGTTTCCCAGTCCTAAATGGAGTTGAATCCCATGTAGTTTCTGGTCCTATGAGCAAGAGTTATTTTCTGGTAAGATGAGTCACTATTGTGCTTCCCATGCAATACACAGTGCAAATAGCAATCGCGTCTGTTCCCAGAAGGTACAGTGTATTGGAGAGAAGAGGATCTACTGTTCTTGTCAGTTTCCTAAGCAGAGTTGAATGGATATGGTCCGTCTGTGTAGGAAGAACAGCTCTTTTGTTCTGAGCAATCTCACTGTTCGGTAACAATAGGAAACACAGTAGAGTAGAAGAGTGCTCTTTTCTCAAAAGTAGATTGTGTTTCTTGTAAGGCGAGCGAGCCTTTGTTTCCCAGTCCTAAGTGGAGTTGAATCACATGTAGTTTCTGGTCCTACGAGCAAGAGTTGTTTTCTGGTAAGAAGAGTCACTATTGTGCTCCCATTGCCTTACACAGTGCAAATAGCCCTCACGTCTGCTCCCAGCAAGTACAGTGTATTGGACTGAAGAGGAGATACTGTTCTTGTCAGGTTCCTAAGCAGAGTTGAACTAGATATGGCCCGTGTGTGTAGGAAGTACACTTCTTTTGTTCTGAGCAAGCTCACTTTTCGGGCCCTATAGGAAACACAGTAGAGTAGAAGAGTGCTCTTTTCTCAAAAGCAGAGTGTGTTTCTTCTAAGGCAAGCTAGCTTTTGTTTCCCAGTCCTAAATGGAGTTGAATCCCATGCAGTTTCTGGTCCTACAAGCAAGAGTTTTTTTCTGGTAAGAAGAGTCACTATTGAGCTCCCATTGTCATACACAGTGCAAATAGCACTCGCGTCTGTTCCCAGCATGTACAGCGTATTGGACTGAAGAGGAGCTACTGTTCTTGTCAGTTTCCTAAGTAGAGTTGAACTAGATATGGCCCGTGTGTGTATGAAATACATTTCTTTTGTTTTGAGCAAGCTCACTGTTCAGACTCCATAGGAAACACAGTAGAGTAGAAGAGTGCTATTTTCTCAAAAGCAGAGTGTCTTTCTTGCAAGGCTAGCTAGTGTTTGTTTCCCAGTGAGAAACGGACTTGAATCCCATGCAGTTTCTGGTCCTACAAGCAAGAGTTGTTTTCTGGTAAGAAGAGTCACTATTGCGCTCCCATTGCCATACACAGGGCAAATAGCACTCGCGTCTGCTCCCAGCAAGTACAGTGTATTGGACTGAAGAGGATCTACTGTTCTTGTCAGTTTCCGAAGCAGAGTTGAACTAGATATGGCCCGTGTGTGTAGGAAGCACAGTTCTTTTCTTCTGAGCAAGCTCACTGTTCTGGCCCCATAGGAAACACAAAAGAGTAGAAGAGTGCTCTTTTCTCAAAAGCAGAGTGTGTTTCTTGTAAAGCGAGCTAGCGTTTGTTTCCCAGTCCTAAATGGAGGTGAATCACATGCAGTTTCTGGTCCTATGAGCAAGAGTTGTTTTCTGGTAAGAAGAGTCACTATTGTGCTACCTTTGCCATACACAGTGCAAAGAGCACTCGCCTCTGTTCCCAGCAAGTACAGTGTATTGGACAGAAGAGGAGCTACTGTTCTTGTCAGTTTCCTAAGCAGAGTTGAACTAGATATGGCCCGTGTGTGTGAAGCACAGTTCTTTTGTTCTGAGCAAGCTCACTTTTCAGACCTCATAGGAAACACAGTAGAGTAGAAGAGTGCTCTTTTCTCAAAAGCAGAGTCTCTTTCTTGTAAGGTGAGCTAGCGTTTGTTTCCCAGTCCTAAATGGTGTTGAATCCCTTGCAGTTTCTCGTCCTACGAGCCAGAGTTGTTTTCTGGTAAGAAGAGTCACTATTGCGCTCCCATTGTCATACACAGGGCAAATAGCACATGCGTCTGTTCCCAGCAAGTACAGTGTATCGGACTGAAGTATAGCTACTGTTCTTGTCAGTTTCATAAGCAGAGTTGAACTAGATATGGCCCGTGTGTGGAGAAAGCACAGTTCTTTTGTTCTGAGCAAGCTCACTGTTCTGGCCCTATAGGGAAACACAGTAGAGTAGAAGTGTGCTCTTTTCTCAAAAGCAGAGTGTGTTTCTTGTAAGGCGAGCTAGCGTTTGTTTCCCAGTCCTATGTGGAAATGAATCCCATGCAGTTTCTGGTCCTACGAGTAAGAGTTGTTTTCTGGTAAGAAGAGTCACTATTGTGCTCACATTGCCATACACAGTGCAAATAGCACTGGCGTCTGCTCCCAGCAAGTACAGTGTATTGGACTGAAGAGGAGCTGCTGTTCTTGTCAGTTTCCTAAGCAGAGTTGAAGTAGATATGGCCCGTGTGTGTAGGAAGCACAGTTCTTTTATTCTGAGCAAGCTCACAGTTCTGGTCCTATAGGAAACACAGTAGAGTAGAAGTTTGCTCTTTTCTCAGAAGCAGAGTGTGTTTCTTGTAAGGCTAGCTAGTGTTTGTTTCCCAGTCCTAAATTCAGTTGAATCCCAATGCTGTTTCTGGTCCTACGAGCAAGAGTTTTTTTCAGGTAAGAAGAGTCTTTATTGCGCTCCCATTGTCATACACAGGGCAAATAGCTCTGGCGTCTTTTCCCAGCGTGTACAGTGTATAGGACAGAAGAGGAGCTACTGTTCTTGTCAGTTTCCTAAGCAGAGTTGAACTAGATATGGCCCGTGTGTGTAGGAAGCACAGTTATTTTGTTCTGAGCAAGCGCACTGTTCTGGCCCTATAGGAAACACAGTAGAGTAGACGAGTGCTCTTTTCTCAAAAGCAGAGTGTGTATCTTGTAAGGCAAGCTAGCGTTTGTTTCCCAGTCCTAAATGGAGTTGAATCACATGCAGTTTCTGGTCCTACGAGCAAGAGTTCTGTTCTGGTAAAAAGAGACACTATTGTGCTTTCATTGCCAAACACAGTGCAAATAGCACTCGCGTCTGTTCACAGCCAAGTACAGTGTATTGTACAGTAGAGGAGCTACTGTTCTTGTCAGTTTCCTAAGCAGAGTTTAACTAGAAATGGCCCGTGTGTGTAGGAAGCACAGTTCTTTTGTTCTGAGCAAGCTCACTGTTCGGACCCCATAGGAAACACAGTAGAGTAGAAGAGTGCTCTTTCTCAAAAGCAGAGTGGGTTTCTTCTAAGGCAATCTAGCTTTTGTTTCACAGTCTTAAAAGGAGTTGAATCACATGCAGTTTCTGGTCCTACAAGCAAGAGTTGTTTTCTGGTAAGAAGAGTCACTATTGAGCTCCCATTGTCATACATAGTGCAAATAGCTCTCGCCTCTGCTCCCAGCAAGAACATTGTATTGGACAGAAGAGGAGCTATTGTTCTTGTCAGTTTCCTAAGCAGAGTTTAACTACATATGACCCGTGTGTGTAGGAAGGACATTTCTTCTGTTCTGAGCAAGCTCACTGTTCAGACTCCATAGGAAACACAGTAGAGTAGAAGAGTGCTCTTTTCTCAAAAGCAGAGTGTGTTTCTTGTAAGGCTAGCTAGTGTTTGTTTTCCAGTCAGAAACGGAGTTGAATCCCATGCATTTTCTGGTCTTACAAGCAAGAGATGTTTTCTGGTAAGAAGAGTCACTATTGCACTCCCATTGCCATACACAGTGCAAAAAGCACTCTCGTGTGTTCCCAGCATGTACAGTGTATTGGACTGAAGAGGAGCTACTGTTCTTGTCAGTTTCCTAAGCAGAGTTGAACTAGATATGACCCGTGTGTGTAGGAAGCACAGTTCTTTTGTTCTTTGGAAGCTCACTGTTCTGGCCCTATAGGATACACAGTAGAGTAGAAGAGTGCTCTTTTCTCAAAAGCAGAGTGTGTTTCTTGTAAGGTGAGCTAGCGTTTGTTTCCCAATCCTAAATGAAATTGAATCACATGCAGTTTTTGGTACTACGATCAAGAGTTGTTTTCTGGTAAGGAAAGTCACTATTGCGCTCCCTTTGCCATACACAGTGCAAATAGCACTCGCATCTGTTCCCAGCAAGTACAGTGTATTGGACTGAAGAGGAGCTACTGTTCTTGTCAGTTTCCTAAGCAGAGTTGAACTAGATATGTCCCGTGTGTGTAGGAAGCACAGTTCTTTTGTTCTGAGAAAGCTCACTGTTCTGGCCTTATAGGAAACACAGTAGAGTAGAAGAGTGCTCTTTTCTCAAAAGCAGAGTGTGTTTCTTGTAAGGAAAGCTAGTGTTTGTTTCCCAGTCCTAAATGGTGTTGAATCCCATGCAGTTTCTGGTCCTATGAACAATAGTTGTTTTCTGGTATGAAGAGTCACTATTGCACTCCCATTGTCATACACAGGGCAAATAGCACTGGAGTCTGTTCCCAGCATGTACAGTCTATTAGACTGAAGAGAATCTACTGTTCTTGTCAGTTTCCTAAGCAGAGTTGAACTAGATATGGCCCGTGTGTGTAGGTAGCACAGTTCTTTTGTTCTGAGCAAGCTCACTCTTCTGGCCCTATAGGAAACACAGTAGAGTAGAAGAGTGCTCTTTTCTCAAAAGCAGAGTGTGTTTCTTCTAAGGCAAGCTAGCGTTTCTTTCCCAGTTAAATGGAGTTGAATCACATGCAGTTTCTGGTCCTACAATCAACAGTTGTTTTCTGGTAAAAAGAGTCATTATGGAGCTCCCATTGTCATACACAGTGCAAATAGGACTCCCTTCTGCTCCCAGCAAGTACAGTGTATTGAACTGAAGAGGAGCTACTGTTCTTGTCAGTTTCCTAAGCAGAGTTGAACTAGATATGGCCCGTGTGTGTAGGAAGCACAGTTCTTTTGTTCTGAGCAAGCTCACTGTTCAGACCCCTTAGGAAAAATAGTAGAGTAGAAGAGTACTCTTTTCTCAAAAGCAGATTGTGTTTCTTGTAAGGCAAGCTAGCGTTTGTTTCCCAGTCCTAAATGGAGTTGAATCACATGCAGTTTCTGGTCCTACGAGCAAGAGTTGTTTTATGGTAAGAACAGTCACTATTGTGCTCCCATTGCCATACACAGTGCACATAGCAATCGCGTCTGTTCCCAGCAAGTACAGTGTATTGGACAGAAGAGGAGCTACTGTTCTTGTTAGTTTCCTAAGGAGAGTTGAACTACATATGGCCCGTGTGTGTATGAAGCACAGTTCTTTTGTTCTGAGCAAGTTCACTGTTCGGACACCATAGGAAACACAGTAGAGTAGAAGAGTGCTCTTTTCTCAAAGGCAGAGTGTGTTCTTGTAAGGCAAGCTAGTGTTTGTTTCCCAATCATAAATGGAGTTGAATCCCATGCAGTTTCTGGTCCTACGAGCAAGAGTTGTTTTCTGGTAAGAAGAGCCACTATTGTACTCCCATTGTCATACACATGGCAAATAGCACTGGCGTCTGTTGCCAGCATTTACAGTGTATTGGACTGAAGAGAATCTACTGTTCTTGTCAGTTTCCTAAGCAGAGTTGAACTAGATATGGCCCGTGTGTGTAGGAAGCACAGTTCTTTTGTTCTGAGCAAGCTCACTGTTCTGGCCCTTTAGGAAACACAGTAGAGTAGAAGAGTGCTCTTTTCTCAAAAGCAGAGTGTGTTTCTTTTAAGACGAGCTAGCGTTTGTTTCCCAGTCCTAAATGTGTTGAATCTCAGGCAGTTTCTGGTCCTACGAGCAAGAGTTGTTTTCTGGTAAGAAGAGTCACCATTGCGCTCCCATTGCCATACTCAGTGCAAATAGCACTCGCGTCTGTTCCCAGCAAGTACTGTGTATTGGACAGAGGAGGAGCTACTGTTCTTGTCAGTTTCCTAAGCAGAGTTGAACTAGATATGGCCCGTGTGTGTAGGAAGCACAGTTCTTATGTTCTGAGCAAGCTCACTGTTCTGGCCATTTAGGAAACACAGTAGAGTAGAAGAGTGCTCTTTTCTCAAATGCAGAGTGTGTTTCTTTTAAGGCTAGCTAGTGTTTGTTTCCCAGTCCTAAATGGTGTTGAATCACATGCAGTTTCTGGTCCTACGAGCAAGAGTTGTTTTCTGGTAAGAAGAGTCACTATTGCGCTCCCATTGCCTTACACAGTGCAAACAGCACTCGCATCTGCTCCCAGCAAGTACAGTGTATTGGACTGAAGAGGAGCTACTATTGTTGTCAGTTTCCTAAGCAGAGTTGAACTAGATATGGACGGTGTGTGTAGGAAGCACAGTTCTTTTGTTCTGAGCAAGCTCACTGTTCTGGCCCTTTAGGAAACACAGTAGAGTAGAAGAGTGCTCTTTTCTCAAAAGCAGAGTGTGTTTCTTGTAAGGCGAGCTAGTGTTTGTTTCCCAGTCCTAAATGAAGTTGAATCACACGCAGTTTCTCGTCCTATGAGCAAGAGTTTTTTTTTCTGGTAAGAAGAGTCACTATTGTGCTACCATTGCAATACACAGTGCAAATAGCACTCGCGTCTGTTCCCAGCAAGTACAGTGTATTGGACTGAAGAGGACCTACTGTTCTTGTCAGTTTCCTAAGCAGAGTTTAACTACATATGACCCGTGTGTGTAGGAAGGACATTTCTTCTGTTCTGAGCAAGCTCACTCTTCAGACTCCATAGGAAACACTGTAGAGTAGAAGAGTGCTCTTTTCTCAAAAGCAGAGTGTGTTTCTTGTAAGGCTAGCTAGTGTTTGTTTTCCAGTCAGAAACGGAGTTGAATCCCATGCATTTTCTGGTCTTACAAGCAAGAGTTGTTTTCTGGTAAGAAGAGTCACTATTGCACTCCCATTGACATACACAGTGCAAATAGCACTCTCGTATGTTCCCAGCATGTACAGTGTACTGGACTGAAGAGGAGCTACTGTTCTTGTCAGTTTCCTAAGCAGAGTTGAACTAGATATGGCCCGTGTGTGTAGGAAGCACAGTTCTTTTTTTCTTTGGAAGCTCACTGTTCTGGCCCTATAGGATACACAGTAGAGTAGAAGAGAGCTCTTTTCTCAAAAGCAGAGTGTGTTTCTTGTAAGGTGAGCTAACGTTTGTTTCCCAATCCTAAATGAAATTGAATCACATGCAGTTTTTGGTACTACGATCAAGAGTTGTTTTCTGGTAAGGAAAGTCACTATTGCGCTCCCTTTGCCATACACAGTGCAAATAGCACTCGCATCTGTTCCCAGCAAGTACAGTGTATTGGACTGAAGAGGAGCTACTGTTCTTGTCAGTTTCCTAAGCAGAGTTGAACTAGATATGTCCCGTGTGTGTAGGAAGCACAGTTCTTTTGTTCTGAGAAAGCTCACTGTTCTGGCCTTATAGGAAACACTGTAGAGTAGAAGAGTGCTCTTTTCTCAAAAGCAGAGTGTGTTTTTTGTAAGAAAGCTACTGTTTGTTTCCCAGTCCTAAATGGTGTTGAATCTCATGCAGTTTCTGGTCCTACGAACAATAGTTGTTTTCTGGTATGAAGAGTCACTATTGTGCTCCCATTGTCATACACAGGGCAAATAGCACTGGCGTCTGTTCCCAGCATGTACAGTGTATTAGACTGAAGAGAATCTACTGTTCTTGTCAGTTTCCTAAGCAGAGTTGAACTAGATATGGCCCGTGTGTTTAGGTAGCACAGTTCTTTTGTTCTGAGCAAGCTCACTGTTCTGGCCCTATAGGAAACACAGTAGAGTAGAAGAGTGCTCTTTTCTCAAAAGCAGAGTGTGTTTCTTCTAAGGCAAGCTAGCGTTTCTTTCCCAGTTAAATGGAGTTGAATCACATGCAGTTTCTGGTCCTACAATCAACAGTTGTTTTCTGGTAAAATGAGTCACTATGGAGCTCCCATTGTCATACACAGTGCAAATAGCACTCCCGTCTGCTCCCAGTAAGTACAGTGTATTGAACTGAAGAGGAGCTACTGTTCTTGTCAGTTTCCTAAGCAGAGTTGAACTAGATATGGCCCGTGTGTGTAGGAAGCACAGTTCTTTTGTTCTGAGCAAGCTCACTGTTCAGACCATTTAGGAAAAATAGTAGAGTAGAAGAGTACTCTTTTCTCAAAAGCAGAGTGTGTTTCTTGTAAGGCAAGCTAGTGTTTGTTTCCCAGTCCTAAATGGAGTTGAATCACATGCAGTTTCTGGTCCTACGAGCAAGAGTTGTTTTATGGTAAGAACAGTCACTATTGCGCTCCCATTGCCATACACAGTGCAAATAGCAATCGCGTCTGTTCCCAGCAAGTACAGTGTATTGGACAGAAGAGGAGCTACTGTTCTTGTCAGTTTCTTAACAGAGTTTAACTAGATATGGCCCGTGTGTGTATGAAGCACAGTTCTTTTGTTCTGAGCAAGCTCACTGTTCTGACCCCATAGGAAACACAGTAGAGTAGAAGAGTGCTCTTTTCTCAAAAGCAGAGTGTGTTTCTTGTAAGGCGAGCTAGCGTTTGTTTCCCAGTCCTAAATGGTGTTGAATCAAATGCAGTTTCTGGTCCTACAAGCAAGAGTTGTTTTCTGGTACAAAGAGTCACTACTGCGCTCCCATTGCCATTCACAGTGCAAATAGCATTCGTGTCTGTTCCCATCAAGTACAGTGTAGTGGACAGAAGAGGTGATATTTTTCTTGTCAGTTTCCTAACCAGAGTTGAACTAGATATGGCCCGTGTGTGTAGGAAGCACAGTTCTTTTGTTCTGAGCAAGCTCACTGTTCGAAACCCTTACGAAACACAGTAGAGTAGAAGAGTGCTTTTTTTCTCAAAAGCAGAGTGTGTTTCTTGTAAGGCAAGCTTGCGTTTGTTTCGCAGTCCTAAAAGGAGTTGAATCCCATGCAGTTTCTGGTCCTAGAGCAAGAGTTGTTTTCTGGTAAGAAGAGTCACTATTGTACTCCCATTGTCATACACATGGCAAATAGCACTGGCGTCTGTTCCCAGCATGTACAGTGTATTGGACTGAAGAGAATCTACTGTTCTTGTCAGTTTCCTAAGCAGAGTTGAACTAGATATGGCCTGTGTGTGTAGGAAGCACAGTTCTTTTGTTCTGAGCAAGCTCACTGTTCTGGCCCTTTAGGAAACACAGTAGAGTAGAAGAGTGCTCTTTTCTCAAAAGCAGAGTGTGTTTTTTGTAAGGCGAGCTAGCGTTTGTTTCCCAGTCCTAAATGGTGTTGAATCTCAGGCAGTTTCTGGTCCTACGAGCAAGAGGTGTTTTCTGGTAAGAAGAGTCACCATTGTGCTCCCATTGCCATACACAGTGCAAATAGCCCTCGCGTCTGTTCCCAGCAAGTACTGTGTATTGGACAGAGGAGGAGCTACTGTTCTTTTCAGTTTCCTAAGCAGAGTTGAACTAGATATGGCCCGTGTGTGTAGGAAGCACAGTTCTTTTGTTCTCAGCAAGCTCACTGTTCGGACCCCATAGGAAACACAGTAGAGTAGAAGAGTGTTCTTTTCTCAAATGCAGAGTGTGTTTCTTTTAAGGCAAGTTTGCGTTTGTTTCCCAGTCCTAAATGGAGTTGAATCCCATGCAGTTTCTGGTCCTAGAGCAAGAGTTGTTTTCTGGTAAGAAGAGTCACTATTGTGCTCCCATTGTCATACACAGGCAAATAGCACTGGCGTCTGTTCCCAGCATGTACAGTGTATTGGACTGAAGAGGATCTACTGTTCTTGTCACTTTCCTCAGCAGAGTTGAACTAGATATGGCCCGTGTGTGTAGGAAGCACAGTTCTTTTGTTCTGAGCAAGCTTACTGTTCTGGCCCTATAGGAAACACAGTAGAGTAGAAGCGTGCTCTTTTCTCAAAAGAAGAGTGTGTTTCTTGTAAGGCGAGCTAGCGTTTGTTTCCCAGTCCTAAATGGAGTTGAATCACATGCAGTTTCTGGTCCTACAAGCAAGAGTTGCTTTCTGGTTAGAAGAGTCACTATTGAGCTCCCAATGTCATGTACAGTGCAAATAGCACTCGCGTATGTTCCCAGCAAGTACAGTGTATTGGAAAGAAGAGGATATACTGTTCTTGTCAGTTTCCTAAGCAGAGTGGAACTAGATATGACCCGTGTGTGTACGAAGCACAGTTCTTTTGTTCTGAGCAAGCTCACGGTTCCGAGCACATAGGAAACACAGTAGAGTAGAAGAGTGCTCTTTTCTCAAAAACAGAGTGTGTTTCTTGTAAGGCGAGCTAGCGTTTGTTTGCCAGTCCTAAATGGAGTTGAATCCCATGCTGTTTCTGGTCCTACGAGCAAGAGTTGTTTTCTGGTAAGAAGAGTCACTATTGCGCTCCCATTGTCATACACAGGGCAAATAGCACTGGCATCTGTTCCCAGCATGTACAGTGTGTTGGACTGAAGAGGATCTACTGTTCTTGTCAGTTTCCTAAGCAGAGTGGAACTAGATATGGCCCGTGTGTATAGGAAGCACAATTCTTTTGTTCTGAGCAAGGTCACTGTTCTGACGCTTTTGGAAACTCAGTAGAGTAGAAGAGTGCTCTTTTCTCAAAGCAGAGTGAGTTTCTTGTAAGACGAGCTAGCGTTTGTTTCCCAGTCCTAAATGGAGTTTAATCACATGCAGTTTCTGGTCCTACGAGCAAGAGTTGTTTTCTGGAAAAGAGAGTCACTATTGTGCTTCCATTGCCATACACGGTTCAAATAGCACTCGCGTCTGTTCCCAGCAATTACAGTGTACTGGACTGAAGAGGAGCTACTGTTCTTGTCAGTTTCCTAAGCAGAGTTGAACTAGATGTGGCCCGTTTGTGTAGGAAGCACAGTTCTTTTGTTCTGAGCAAGCTCACTGTTCTGGCCCTATAAGAAACACTGTAGAGTAGAAGAGTGCTCTTTTCTCAAAAGCAGAGTGTGTTTCTTGTAAGACGAGCTAGCGTTTGTTTCCCAGTCCTAAATGGAGTTTAATCACATGCAGTTTCGGGTCCTACGATCAAGAGTTGTTTTCTGGTAAGGAAAGTCACTATTGCGCTCCCTTAGCTGCACACAGTGCAAATAGCACTGGCGTATGTTCCCAGCAAGTACAGTGTATTGGAAAGAAGAGGATATACTGTTCTTGTCAGTTTCCTAAGCAGAGTTGAACTTGATATGACCCGTGTGTGTAGGAAGCACAGTTCATTTTTTCTGAGCAAGCTCACGGTTCAGAGCCCTTAGGAAACACAGTAGAGTAGAAGAGTGCTCTTTTCTCAAAAGCAGAGTGTTTTTCTTGTAAGGCGAGCTAGAGTTTGTTTGCCAGTCCTAAATAGAGTTGAAACACATGCAGTTTCTGGTCCTATGAGCAAGAGTTGTTTTTCTTGTAAGAAGAGTCACTATTATGCTCCCATTGTCATACACAGTGCAAATAGCACTGTCGTTTGTTCCCAGCATGTACAATGTATTGGACTGAAGAGGATCTTCTGTTCTTGTCAGTTGCCAAAACAAAGTTGAACTAGATATGGCCTGTGTGTGTAGGAAGCACAGTTCTTTTGTTCTGAGCAAGCTCACTGTTCAGACTCCATAGGAAACACAGTAGAGTAGAAGAGTGCTCTTTTCTCAAAAGCAGAGTGTGTTTCTTGTAAGGCGAGCTAGTGTTTGTTTCCCAGTCAGAAACGGAGTTGAATCCCACTCAGTTTCTGGTCCTACAAGCAAGAGTTGTTTTCTGGTAAGAAGAGTCACTATTGTGCTCCCTTTGCCATACACAGTGCAAATAGCACTCGTGTCTGCTCCCAGCAAGTACAGTGTATTGGACTGAAGAGGAGCTACTATTTTTGTCAGTTTCCTAAGCAGAGTTGAACTAGATATGGACGGTGTGTGTAGGAAGCAAAGTTCTTTTGTTCTGAGCAAGCACACTGTTCTGGCCCTTTAGGAAACACAGTAGAGTAGAAGAGTGCTCTTTTCTCTAAAGCAGAGTGTGTTTCTTGTAAGGCGAGCTCGCGTTTGTTTCGCAGTCCTAAATGGAGTTGAATCCCATGCAGTTTCTGGTACTACGAGCAAGAGTTGTTTTCTGGTAAGAAGAGTCACTATTGTCCTGCCATTGCCATACACAGGACAAATAGCACTGGCCTCTGTTCACAGCAAATACAGTGTATTGGACTGAAGAGGATCTG
The DNA here is from genome assembly GCF_949786415.1 of Peromyscus eremicus. Classification (NCBI taxonomy): domain Eukaryota; kingdom Metazoa; phylum Chordata; class Mammalia; order Rodentia; family Cricetidae; genus Peromyscus; species Peromyscus eremicus. The sequence continues at coordinate 139,317 of NW_026735212.1, read as the reverse complement.
CTGTTCTTGTCAGGTTCCTAAGCAGAATTGAACTAGATATGGCCGTGTGTGTAGGAAGCACAGTTCTTTGTTCAGAGCAAGCTCACTGTTCGGACCCCATAGGAAACACTGTAGTGTAGAAGAGTGCTCTTTTCTCAAAAGTAGAGTGTGTTTCTTGTAAGGCAAGCTAGCGTTTGTTTCCCAGTCTTAAATGGAGTTGAATCACATGCAGTTTCTGTCCTACGATCAAGAGTTTCTTTCTGGTAAGGAAAGTCACTTTTGTGCTCCCATTGCCATACACAGTGCAAATAGCACTCGCGTCTGTTCACAGCAAGTACTTTGTATCGGACTGAAGAGGAGCTACTGTTCTTGTCAGTTTCCTAGGCAGAGTTGAACTAGGTATGGCCCGTGCGTGGGAAGCACAGTTCTTTTGTTGTGAGCAAGCTCACTCTTCTGGCCCTATAGGAAAAACAGTAGATTAGAAGAGTGCTCTTTTCTCAAAAGCAGAGTGTGTTTCTTGTCAGGCGAGCTAGCATTTATTTCCCAGTCCTAAATGAGTTGAATCACATGCGGTTTCTGGTTCTACGAGCAAGAGTTGTTTTATGGTAAGAATAGTCACTATTGCGCTGCCAATCCCGTACACAGGACAAATAGCACTGGCGTCTGTTCCCAGCAAGTACAGTGTATTGGAATGAAGAGGATCTACTGTTCTTGTCAGGTTCCTAAGCAGAATTGAACTAGATATGGCCGTGTGTGTAGGAAGCACAGTTCTTTTGTTCTGAGCAAGCTCACTGTTCTGGCCATTTAGGAAACACAGTAGAGTAGAAGAGTGCTCTTTTCTCAAAAGTAGAGTGTGTTTCTTGTAAGGCGAGATAGAGTTTGTTTCCCAGTCCTAAATGGAGTTGAATCACATGCAGTTTTTTGTCCTACAAGCAAGAGTTGTTTTATGGTAAGAAGAGTCACTATTGTGCTCCAATTGCCATACACAGTGCAAATAGCACTTGTGTCTGTTCCCAGCAAATACAGTGTATTGGACTGAAGAGGAGATACTGTTCTTGTCAGTTTCCTAAGCAGAGTTGAACTAGATATGGCCCGTGTTTATAAAAAGCACAGTTCTTATGTTCTGAGCAAGCTCACTGTTCTGGCTCTATAGGAAACACAGTAGAGTAGAAGAGTGCTCTTTTCTGTAAAGCAGAGTGTGTTTCTTGTAAGGCGAGCTAGCGTTTGTTTCCTAGTCCTAAATGGAGTTGAATCACATGCAGTTTCTGGTCCTACGAACAAGAGTTGTTTTCTGGTAAGGAAAGACACTATTGCGCTCCCATTGCCATACACAGTGCAAATATCACTCGCATCTGTTCCCAGCAAATACAGTGTATCGGATGAAGAGGAGTTATTCTTCTTGTCAGTTTAATAAGCAGAGTTGAACTAGATATGGCCCGTGTGTAGGAAGCACAGTTCTTTTGTTCTGAGCAAGCTCACTGTTTGGACCCCATAGGAAACACAGTAGAGTAGAAGAGTGCTCTTTTCTCAAAAGCAGAGTGTGTTTCTTGTAAGGCAAGCTAGCGTTTGTTTCCCAGTCCTAAATGGAGAGGAATCACATGCAGTTTCTGGTCCTACGAGCAAGAGTTGTTTTATGGTAAGAATAGTCACTATTGCGCTGCCATTGCCATACACAGGACAAATAGCACTGTCGTCTGTTCCCAGCAAGTACAGTGTATCGGACTGAAGAGGAGCTACTATTCTTGTCAGTTTCCTAAGCAGAGTTGAACTAGATATGGCCCGTGTGTAGGAAGCACAGTTCATATGTTCTGAGCAAGCTCACTGTTCTAGCCCTATAGGAAACACAGTAGAGTAGATGAGTGCTCTTTTCTCTAAAGCAGAGTGTGTTTCTTGTAAGGGGAGCTAGCGTTTGTATCCTAGTCCTAAATGGAGTTGAATCCCATGCAGTTTCTCGTCCTACGAACAAGAGTTGTTTTCTGGTAAGTAAGTCACTATTGCGCTCCAATTGTCATACAAAGGGCAAAAAGCACTGGCGTCTGTTCCCAGCAGGACAGTGTATGGTACTGAAGAGGATCTACTATTCTTTTCAGTTTTCTAAGCAGAGTTGAACAAGATATGGCCCGTGTGTGTAGGAAGCACAGTTCATTTGTTCTGAGCAAGCTCACTGTTCGGACCCCAAAGGAAACACAGTAGAGTAGAAGAGTGCTCTTTTCTCAAAAGCAGAGTGGGTTTCTTGTAAGGCGAGCTAGCGTTTGTTTCCCAGTCCTAAATGGAGTTGAATCACATGCAGTTTCTGGTCCTACGAGCAAGAGTTCTTTTCTGGTAAGAAGAGTAACTATTGCGCTCCAATTGCCATATACACTGCAAATAGCACTCGCGTCTGTTCCCAGCAAGTACAGTGTATTGGACTGAAGAGGAGCTACTGTTCTTGTCAGTTTCCTAAGCAGAGTTGAACAAGATGTGGCCCGTGTGTGTAGGAAGCACAGTTCTTTTGTTCTGAGCAAGCTCACTGTTCGGACCCCATAGGAAACACAGTAGAGTAGAAGAGTGCTCTTTTCTCAAAAGCAGAGTGTATTTCTTGTAAGGTGAGCTAGTGTTTGTTTCCCAGTCTGAAATGGAGTTGAATCACATGTAGTTTCTGGTCCTACGAGCAAGAGTTGTCTTCTGGTAAGAAGAGTCTCTATTGCGCTCCCATTGCCATATACAGTGCAAATAGCACTCGCGTCTGTTCCCAGCAAGTACAGTGTATTGGACTGAAGAGGAGCTACTGTTCTTGTCAGTTTCCTAAGCAGAGTTGAACTAGATATGGCCGTGTGTGTAGGAAGCACAGTTCGTTTGTTCTGAGCAAGCTCACTGTTTGGACCCCATAGGAAACACAGTAGAGTAGAAGAGTGCTCTTTTCTCAAAAGCAGAGTGTTTTATTTGTAAGGCGAGCTAGCGTTTGTTTCCCAGTCCTAAATGTAGTTGAATCACATGCAGTTTCTGGTCCTACGAGCAAGAATTTTTTTCTGGTAAGAAGAGTCACTATTGCACTCCCATTGTCATACACAGGGCAAATAGCACTGGCGTCTGTTCCCAGCATGTACAGTGTATTGGACTGAAGAGGAGCTACTGTTCTTGTCAGTTTTCTAAGTAGAAGTGAACAAGATATGGCCGTGTGTGTAGGAATCAAAGTTCTTTTGTTCTGAGCAAGCTCACTGTTCGAACCCATAGTAAACACAGTAGAGTAGAAGAGTGCTCTTTTCTCAAAAGCAGAGTGTGTTTCTTGTAAGGCAAGCTAGCGTTTGTTTCCCAGTCATAAAAGGAGTTGAATCCCATGCAGTTTCTGGTCCTACGAGCAAGAGTTGTTTTCTGGTGAGAAGAGTCACTATTGCGCTCCCATTTTCATACACAGGGCAAATAACACTGGCGTCTGTTCCCAGCATGTACAGTGTATTGGACTGAAGAGGAGCTACTGTTCTTTTCAGTATCCTAAGCAGAATTGAACTAGATATGGCCGTGTGTGTAGGAAGCACAGTTCTTTTGTTCTGAGCAAGCTCACTGTTCGGACCCCATAGGAAACACAGTAGAGTAGATGAGTGCTCTTTTCTCAAAAGCAGAGTGTGTTTCATGTAAGGCGAGCTAGCATTTGTTTCCCAGTCCTAAATGGAGTGAATCACATGCAGTTTCTGGTCCTACGAGCAAGAGTTGTTTTCTAGTAAGGAAAGTCACTATTGTGCTCTCATTGCCACACACAGTGAAAATAGCACTCGTGTCTGTTCCCAGCAAGTACAGTGTATCAGAATGAAGAGGAGCTACTGTTCTTGTCAGTTTCCTAAGCAGAGTTGAACTAGATATGTCCCTTGTGGGAAGCACAGTTCTTTTGCTCTGAGCAAGCTCACTGTTCTGGCCCTATTGGAAACACAGTAGAGTAGACGAGTACTCTTTTCTCTAAAGCAGAGTATGTTGCTTGTAAGGTGAGCTAGTGTTTGTTTCCCAGTCCTAAATGGAGTTGAATCACTTGCAGTTTCTGGTCCTACGAGCAAGAATTGTTTTATGGTAAAAATAGTCACTATTGCACTGCCATTGCCGTACACAGGACAAACAGCACTGGCGTGTGTTCCCAGCAAGTACAGTGTATTGGCCTGAAGAGGATCTACTGTTCTTGTCAGGTTCCAAAGCAGAATTGAACTAGATATGGCCGTGTGTGTAGGAAGCACAGTTCTTTTGTTCTGAGCAAGCTCACTCTTCTGGCCCTATAGGAAACACAGTAGAGTAGAAGAGTGCTCTTTTCTCAAAAGCAGAGTGTGTTTCTTGTAAAGAGAGCTAGAGTTTGTTTCCCAGTCCTAAATGGAGTTGAGTCACATGCAGTTTTTTGTTCTACGAGCAAGAGTTGTTTTCTGGTAAGACGAGTCACTATTGTGCTCCAATTGCCATACACAGTGCAATTACCACTGGCGTCTGTTCCCAGCAAGTACAGTATATTGGACTGAAGAGGATCTACTGTTCTTGTCAGGTTCCTAAGCAGAATTGAACTAGATATGGCCGTGTGTGTAGGAAGCACAGTTCTTTTGTTCTGAACAAGCTCACTGTTCGGACCCCATAGGAAACACAGTAGAGTAGAAGAGTGCTCTTTTCTCAAAAGCAGAGTGTGTTTCTTGTAAGGCGAGCTCGCGTTTGTTTCCCAGTCCTAAATGGAGTTGAGTCACAGGCAGTTTTTTGTCCTACGAGCATGAGTTCTTTTCTGGTAAGAAGAGTCACTATTGCGCTCCAAATGCCATACACAGTGCAAATAGTTCTCGCGTCTGTTCCCAGCAAGTACAGTGTATTGGAATGAAGAGGATCTACTGTTCTTGTCAGTTTCCTAGGCAGAGTTGAACTAGATATGGCCCGTGTGTGTAGGAAGCACAGTTCTTTTGTTTTGAGCAAGCTCACTGTTTGGACCCCATAGGAAACACAGTAGAGTAGAAGAGTGCTCTTTTGGCAAAAGTAGAGTGTGTTTCTTGTAAGGTGAGCTTGCGTTTGTTTCCCAGTCTTAAATGGAGTTGAGTAACATGTAGTTTTTGGTCGTACGAGCAAGAGTTGTTTTCTGATAAGAAGAGTCACTACTGTGCTCCCATTGCCAAACACAGTACAAATAGCACTTGCGTCTGTTCCCAGCGAGTACAGTGTATTGGTCTGAAGAGGAGCTATTGTTCTTGTCAGTTTCCTAAGCCGAGTTGAACTAGATATGGCCCGTGTGTTTAGGAAGCACAGTTCCTTTATTCTGAGCAAGCTCACTGTTCGGACCACGTAGGAAACACAGTAGAGTAGAAGAGTGCTCTTTTCTCAAAAGCAGAGTGTGTTTCTTGTAATGCTAGCTAGCGTTTGTTTCACAGTCCTAAATGGAGTTGAACCCCATGCAGGTTCAGGTCCTATGAGCAAGAGTTGTTTTCTGGTAAGAAGAGTCACTATTGTGTTTCCATTGTCATACACAGTGCAAATAGCACTCGCGTCTGTTCCCAGCATGTACAGTGTACTGGACTGAAGAGGAGTTACTGTTCTTGTCAGTTTCCTATGCAGAGTTGAACTAGATATGGCCCGTGTGTGTAGGAAGCACAGTTCTTTTGTTTTGAGCAAGCTCACTGTTCGGACCCCATAGGAAACACAGTAGAGTAGAAGAGTGCTCTTTTCTCAAAAGCAGAGTGTGTTTTTTGTAAGGCAAGCTAGTGTTTGTTTCCCCGTCCTAAATGGAGTTGAACCACATGCAGTTTCTGGTCCTATGAGCAAGAGTTGTTTTCTGGTAAGGAAAGTCACTATTGCGCTCCCATTGCCATACACAGTGCAAATAGCACTCGCGTCTGTTCCCAGCAAGTGCAGTGTTTTGGACATAAAAGGAGATACTGTTCTTTTCAGTTTCCTAAGCAGAGTTGAACTAGATATGGCCCCTGTGTGTAGGAAGCTCAGTTCTTTTGTTCTAAGCAAGCTCACTGTTCTGTCCCTATAGGAAACATAGTAGAGGAGAAGAGTGATCTTTTCACAAATGCAGAGTGTGTTTCTTGTAAGGCGAGCTAGCGTTTGTTTCCCAGTCCTAAATGGAGTTGAATCACATGCAGTTTCTGGTCCTACGAGCAAGAGTTGTTTTCTGGTAAGAAGAATCACTATTGCGCTCCCATTGTCATACACAGGGCAAATAGCACTGGCTTCTGTTCCCAGCATGTACCGTGTTTTGGACTGAAGAGGAGCTACTGTTCTTGTCAGTTTCCTAAGCAGAGTTGAAACAGATATGGCCCGTGTGTGTAGGAAGCACAGTTCTTTTGTTCTGAGCAAGCTCACTATTCAGGCCCTATAGGAAACACAGTAGAGTAGAAGAGTGCTCTTTTCTCAAAAGCAGAGTGTGTTTTTTGTAAGGCGAGCTAGTGTTTATTTCCCAGTCCTAAATGGAGTTGAATCACATGCAGTTTCTCGTCCTATGAGCAAGAGTTGTTTTCTGGTAAGAAGAGTCACTATTGCACTCCCATTGTCATACACAGGGCAAATAGCACTGGCGTCTGTTCCCAGCAAGTACAGTGTATGGAACTGAAGAGGAGCTACTGTTCTTGTTAGTTTCCTAAGCAGAATTGACCTAGATATGGCCCCTGTGCAGGAAGCACAGTTCTTTTGATCTCAGCAAGCTCACTGTTTGGACCCCATAGGAAACACAGTAGAGTAGAAGAGTGCTCTTTTCTCAAAAGCAGAGTGTGTTTCTTGTAAGGCGAGCTAGTGTTTGTTTCCCAGTCCTAAATGGAGTTGAATCCCATGCAGTTTCTGGTCCTACAAGCAAGAGTTGTTTTCTGGTAAGAAGAGTCACTATTGCACTCCCATTGCCATGCACAGTGCAAATAGCACTCGCGTCTGTTCCCAACAATTACAGTTTATTAGAATGAAGAGGAGCTACTGTTCTTGTCAGTTTCCTAAGTAGAGTTAAACTAGATGTGGCCCTTGTGTGTAGGAAGCACAGTTTTTTTGTTCTGAGCAAGCTCACTGTTCGGTCCCAATAGGAAACACAGTAGAGTAGAAGAGTGCTCTTTTCTCAAAAGCAGAGTATTTTTCTTGTAAGGCGAGCTAGTGTTTGTTTCCCAGTCAGACACAGAGTTGAATCCCATGCAGTTTCTGGTCCTAAGAGCAAGAGTTGTTTTCTGGTAAGAATAGTCACTATAGCGCTCCCATTGCCATACACAGTGTAAAGAGCACTCGCGTCTGCTCCCAGCAAGTACAGTGTATTGGACTGAAGAGGAGCTACTGTTCTTGTCAGTTTCCTAAGCAGAGTTGAACTAGATGTGGCCCGTGTGCGTAGGAAGCACAGTTCTTTAGTTCTGAGCAAGCTCACTATTCTGGCCCTATAGGAAACACAGTAGAGTAGAAGAGTGCTCTTTTCTCATAAGCAGAGTGTGTTACTTGTAAGGGGAGCTAGCGTTTGTTTTCCAGTCCTAAATAAAGTTGAATCACATGCACTTTTTGGTCCTACGATCAAGAGTTGTTTTCTGGTTAGGAAAGTCACTACTGTGCTCCCTTAGCCATACACAGTGCAAATAGCACTCGCGTCTGTTCCCAGCAAGTACACTGTATTGGAAAGAAGAGGAGATACTGTTCTTCTCAGTTTCCTAACCAGAGTTGAACTAGATGTGGCCCGTGTGTGTAGGAAGCACAGTTCTTTTGTTTTGAGCAAGCTCACTGTTCTGGCCCTTTAGGAAAAACAGTAGAGTAGTAGAGTGCTATTTTCTCAAAAGCAGAGTGTGTTTCTTGTAAGGGGAGCTAGCGTTTGTTTCCCAGTCCTAAATGCAGTTGAATCACATGCAGTTTCTGGTCCTATGAGCAAGAGTTGTTTTCTGGTAAGAAGAGTCACTATTGCGCTCCAATTGCCATACACAGTGCAAATAGCACTCGTTTCTGTTCCCAGCAAGTACAGTGTGTTGGACTGAAGAGGAGCTACTGTTCTTGTCAGTTTCCTAAGCAGAGTTGAACTAGATATGGTCCGTGCGTGTAGGAAGCACAGTTCATTTGTTCTGAGCAAGCTCACTCTTCTGGCCCTATAGGAAACACAGTAGAGTAGAAGAGTGCTCTTTTCTCAAAAGCAGAGTGTGTTTCTTCTAAGGCGAGCTAGCGTTTGTTTCCCAGTCCTAAATGGAGTTGAATCCCATGTAGTTTCTGGTCCTATGAGCAAGAGTTATTTTCTGGTAAGATGAGTCACTATTGTGCTTCCGATGCAATACACAGTGCAAATAGCAATCGCGTCTGTTCCCAGAAGGTACAGTGTATTGGAGAGAAGAGGATCTACTGTTCTTGTCAGTTTCCTAAGCAGAGTTGAATGGATATGGTCCGTCTGTGTAGGAAGAACAGCTCTTTTGTTCTGAGCAATCTCACTGTTCGGTAACAATAGGAAACACAGTAGAGTAGAAGAGTGCTCTTTTCTCAAAAGTAGATTGTGTTTCTTGTAAGGCGAGCGAGCCTTTGTTTCCCAGTCCTAAGTGGAGTTGAATCACATGTAGTTTCTGGTCCTACGAGCAAGAGTTGTTTTCTGGTAAGAAGAGTCACTATTGTGCTCCCATTGCCTTACACAGTGCAAATAGCCCTCACGTCTGCTCCCAGCAAGTACAGTGTATTGGACTGAAGAGGAGATACTGTTCTTGTCAGGTTCCTAAGCAGAGTTGAACTAGATATGGCCCGTGTGTGTAGGAAGTACACTTCTTTTGTTCTGAGCAAGCTCACTTTTCGGGCCCTATAGGAAACACAGTAGAGTAGAAGAGTGCTCTTTTCTCAAAAGCAGAGTGTGTTTCTTCTAAGGCAAGCTAGCTTTTGTTTCCCAGTCCTAAATGGAGTTGAATCCCATGCAGTTTCTGGTCCTACAAGCAAGAGTTTTTTTCTGGTAAGAAGAGTCACTATTGAGCTCCCATTGTCATACACAGTGCAAATAGCACTCGCGTCTGTTCCCAGCATGTACAGCGTATTGGACTGAAGAGGAGCTACTGTTCTTGTCAGTTTCCTAAGTAGAGTTGAACTAGATATGGCCCGTGTGTGTATGAAATACATTTCTTTTGTTTTGAGCAAGCTCACTGTTCAGACTCCATAGGAAACACAGTAGAGTAGAAGAGTGCTATTTTCTCAAAAGCAGAGTGTCTTTCTTGTAAGGCTAGCTAGTGTTTGTTTCCCAGTCCTAAATGGAGTTGAATCACATGCAGTTTCTGGTCCTACGAGCAAGAGTTGTTTTATGGTAAGAACAGTCACTATTGTGCTCCCATTGCCATACACAGTGCAAATAGCAATCGCGTCTGTTCCCAGCAAGTACAGTGTATTGGACAGAAGAGGAGCTACTGTTCTTGTTAGTTTCCTAAGGAGAGTTGAACTAGATATGGCCCGTGTGTGTATGAAGCACAGTTCTTTTGTTCTGAGCAAGTTCACTGTTCGGACACCATAGGAAACACAGTAGAGTAGAAGAGTGCTCTTTTCTCAAAAGCAGAGTGTGTTCTTGTAAGGCAAGCTAGTGTTTGTTTCCCAATCATAAATGGAGTTGAATCCCATGCAGTTTCTGGTCCTACGAGCAAGAGTTGTTTTCTGGTAAGAAGAGCCACTATTGTACTCCCATTGTCATACACATGGCAAATAGCACTGGCGTCTGTTCCCAGCATTTACAGTGTATTGGACTGAAGAGAATCTACTGTTCTTGTCAGTTTCCTAAGCAGAGTTGAACTAGATATGGCCCGTGTGTGTAGGAAGCACAGTTCTTTTGTTCTGAGCAAGCTCACTGTTCTGGCCCTTTAGGAAACACAGTAGAGAAGAAGAGTGCTCTTTTCTCAAAAGCAGAGTGTGTTTCTTTTAAGACGAGCTAGCGTTTGTTTCCCAGTCCTAAATGGTGTTGAATCTCAGGCAGTTTCTGGTCCTACGAGCAAGAGTTGTTTTCTGGTAAGAAGAGTCACCATTGCACTCCCATTGCCATACTCAGTGCAAATAGCACTTGCGTCTGTTCCCAGCAAGTACTGTGTATTGGACAGAGGAGGAGCTACTGTTCTTGTCAGTTTCCTAAGCAGAGTTGAACTAGATATGTCCCGTGTGTGTAGGAAGCACAGTTCTTATGTTCTGAGCAAGCTCACTGTTCTGGCCATTTAGGAAACACAGTAGAGTAGAAGAGTGCTCTTTTCTCAAATGCAGAGTGTGTTTCTTTTAAGGCTAGCTAGTGTTTGTTTCCCAGTCCTAAATGGTGTTGAATCTCAGGCAGTTTCGGGTCCTATGAGCAAGAGATGTTTTCTGGTAAGAAGAGTCACTATTGCGCTCCCATTGCCATACACAGTGCAAATAGCACTCGCATCTGCTCCCAGCAAGTACAGTGTATTGGACTGAAGAGGAGCTACTATTGTTGTCAGTTTCCTAAGCAGAGTTGAACTAGATATGGACGGTGTGTTTAGGAAGCACAGTTCTTTTGTTCTGAGCAAGCTCACTCTTCTGGCCCTTTAGGAAACACAGTAGAGTAGAAGAGTGCTCTTTTCTCAAAAGCAGAGTGTGTTTCTTGTAAGGCGAGCTAGTGTTTGTTTCCCAGTCCTAAATGAAGTTGAATCACATGCAGTTTCTCGTCCTATGAGCAAGAGTTTTTTTTCTGGTAAGAAGAGTCACTATTGTGCTACCATTGCAATACACAGTGCAAATAGCACTCGCGTCTGTTCCCAGCAAGTACAGTGTATTGGACTGAAGAGGACCTACTGTTCTTGTCAGTTTCCTAAGCAGAGTTGAACTATATATGGCCCGTGTGTGTAGGAAGCACAGTTCTTTTGTTCTGAGCAGGCTCACTGTTCAGACCCCTTAGGAAAAATAGTAGAGTAGAAGAGTACTCTTTTCTCAAAAGCAGAGTGTGTTTCTTGTAAGGCAAGCTAGCGTTTGTTTCCCAGTCCTAAATGGAGTTGAATCACATGCAGTTTCTGGTCTTACGAGCAAGAGTTGTTTTATGGTAAGAACAGTCACTATTGTGCTCCCATTGCCATACACAGTGCAAATAGCAATCGCGTCTGTTCCAGCAAGTACAGTGTATTGGACAGAAGAGGAGCTACTGTTCTTGTTAGTTTCCTAAGGAGAGTTGAACTAGATATGGCCCGTGTGTGTATGAAGCACAGTTCTTTTGTTCTGAGCAAGTTCACTGTTCGGACACCATAGGAAACACAGTAGAGTAGAAGAGTGCTCTTTTCTCAAAGGCAGAGTGTGTTCTTGTAAGGCAAGCTAGTGTTTGTTTCCCAATCATAAATGGAGTTGAATCCCATGCAGTTTCTGGTCCTACGAGCAAGAGTTGTTTTCTGGTAAGAAGAGCCACTATTGTACTCCCATTGTCATACACATGGCAAATAGCACTGGCGTCTGTTCCCAGCATTTACAGTGTATTGGACTGAAGAGAATCTACTGTTCTTGTCAGTTTCCTAAGCAGAGTTGAACTAGATATGGCCCGTGTGTGTATAAAGCACAGTTCTTTTGTTCTGAGCAAGCTCACTGTTCTGGCCCTTTAGGAAACACAGTAGAGTAGAAGAGTGCTCTTTTCTCAAAAGCAGAGTGTGTTTCTTTTAAGACGAGCTAGCGTTTGTTTCCCAGTCCTAAATGGTGTTGAATCTCAGGCAGTTTCTGGTCCTACGAGCAAGAGTTGTTTTCTGGTAAGAAGAGTCACCATTGCGCTCCCATTGCCATACTCAGTGCAAATAGCACTCGCGTCTGTTCCCAGCAAGTACTGTGTATTGGACAGAGGAGGAGCTACTGTTCTTGTCAGTTTCCTAAGCAGAGTTGAACTAGATATGGCCCGTGTGTGTAGGAAGCACAGTTCTTATGTTCTGAGCAAGCTCACTGTTCTGGCCATTTAGGAAACACAGTAGAGTAGAAGAGTGCTCTTTTCTCAAATGCAGAGTGTGTTTCTTTTAAGGCTAGCTAGTGTTTGTTTCCCAGTCCTAAATGGTGTTGAATCTCAGGCAGTTTCTGGTCCTACGAGCAAGAGTTGTTTTCTGGTAAGAAGAGTCACTATTGCGCTCCCATTGCCTTACACAGTGCAAACAGCACTCGCATCTGCTCCCAGCAAGTACAGTGTATTGGACTGAAGAGGAGCTACTATTGTTGTCAGTTTCCTAAGCAGAGTTGAACTAGATATGGACGGTGTGTGTAGGAAGCACAGTTCATTTGTTCTGAGCAAGCTCACTGTTCTGGCCCTTTAGGAAACACAGTAGAGTAGAAGAGTGCTCTTTTCTCAAAAGCAGAGTGTGTTTCTTGTAAGGTGAGCTAGTGTTTGTTTCCCAGTCCTAAATGAAGTTGAATCACACGCAGTTTCTCGTCCTATGAGCAAGAGTTTTTTTTTTCTGGTAAGAAGAGTCACTATTGTGCTACCATTGCAATACACAGTGCAAATAGCACTCGCGTCTGTTCCCAGCAAGTACAGTGTATTGGACTGAAGAGGACCTACTGTTCTTGTCAGTTTCCTAAGCAGAGTTTAACTACATATGACCCGTGTGTGTAGGAAGGACATTTCTTCTGTTCTGAGCAAGCTCACTCTTCAGACTCCATAGGAAACACAGTAGAGTAGAAGAGTGCTCTTTTCTCAAAAGCAGAGTGTGTTTCTTGTAAGGCTAGCTAGTGTTTGTTTTCCAGTCAGAAACGGAGTTGAATCCCATGCATTTTCTGGTCTTACAAGCAAGAGTTGTTTTCTGGTAAGAAGAGTCACTATTGCACTCCCATTGACATACACAGTGCAAATAGCACTCTCGTATGTTCCCAGCATGTACAGTGTACTGGACTGAAGAGGAGCTACTGTTCTTGTCAGTTTCCTAAGCAGAGTTGAACTAGATATGGCCCGTGTGTGTAGGAAGCACAGTTCTTTTTTTCTTTGGAAGCTCACTGTTCTGGCCCTATAGGATACACAGTAGAGTAGAAGAGAGCTCTTTTCTCAAAAGCAGAGTGTGTTTCTTGTAAGGTGAGCTAACGTTTGTTTCCCAATCCTAAATGAAATTGAATCACATGCAGTTTTTGGTACTACGATCAAGAGTTGTTTTCTGGTAAGGAAAGTCACTATTGCGCTCCCTTTGCCATACACAGTGCAAATAGCACTCGCATCTGTTCCCAGCAAGTACAGTGTATTGGACTGAAGAGGAGCTACTGTTCTTGTCAGTTTCCTAAGCAGAGTTGAACTAGATATGTCCCGTGTGTGTAGGAAGCACAGTTCTTTTGTTCTGAGAAAGCTCACTGTTCTGGCCTTATAGGAAACACTGTAGAGTAGAAGAGTGCTCTTTTCTCAAAAGCAGAGTGTGTTTTTTGTAAGAAAGCTACTGTTTGTTTCCCAGTCCTAAATGGTGTTGAATCTCATGCAGTTTCTGGTCCTACGAACAATAGTTGTTTTCTGGTATGAAGAGTCACTATTGTGCTCCCATTGTCATACACAGGGCAAATAGCACTGGCGTCTGTTCCCAGCATGTACAGTGTATTAGACTGAAGAGAATCTACTGTTCTTGTCAGTTTCCTAAGCAGAGTTGAACTAGATATGGCCCGTGTGTGTAGGTAGCACAGTTCTTTTGTTCTGAGCAAGCTCACTGTTCTGGCCCTATAGGAAACACAGTAGAGTAGAAGAGTGCTCTTTTCTCAAAAGCAGAGTGTGTTTCTTCTAAGGCAAGCTAGCGTTTCTTTCCCAGTTAAATGGAGTTGAATCACATGCAGTTTCTGGTCCTACAATCAACAGTTGTTTTCTGGTAAAATGAGTCACTATGGAGCTCCCATTGTCATACACAGTGCAAATAGCACTCCCGTCTGCTCCCAGTAAGTACAGTGTATTGAACTGAAGAGGAGCTACTGTTCTTGTCAGTTTCCTAAGCAGAGTTGAACTAGATATGGCCCGTGTGTGTAGGAAGCACAGTTCTTTTGTTCTGAGCAAGCTCACTGTTCAGACCATTTAGGAAAAATAGTAGAGTAGAAGAGTACTCTTTTCTCAAAAGCAGAGTGTGTTTCTTGTAAGGCAAGCTAGTGTTTGTTTCCCAGTCCTAAATGGAGTTGAATCACATGCAGTTTCTGGTCCTACGAGCAAGAGTTGTTTTATGGTAAGAACAGTCACTATTGCGCTCCCATTGCCATACACAGTGCAAATAGCAATCGCGTCTGTTCCCAGCAAGTACAGTGTATTGGACAGAAGAGGAGCTACTGTTCTTGTCAGTTTCTTAACAGAGTTTAACTAGATATGGCCCGTGTGTGTATGAAGCACAGTTCTTTTGTTCTGAGCAAGCTCACTGTTCTGACCCCATAGGAAACACAGTAGAGTAGAAGAGTGCTCTTTTCTCAAAAGCAGAGTGTGTTTCTTGTAAGGCGAGCTAGCGTTTGTTTCCCAGTCCTAAATGGTGTTGAATCAAATGCAGTTTCTGGTCCTACAAGCAAGAGTTGTTTTCTGGTACAAAGAGTCACTACTGCGCTCCCATTGCCATTCACAGTGCAAATAGCATTCGTGTCTGTTCCCATCAAGTACAGTGTAGTGGACAGAAGAGTTGATATTTTTCTTGTCAGTTTCCTAACCAGAGTTGAACTAGATATGGCCCGTGTGTGTAGGAAGCACAGTTCTTTTGTTCTGAGCAAGCTCACTGTTCGAAACCCTTACGAAACACAGTAGAGTAGAAGAGTGCTTTTTTTCTCAAAAGCAGAGTGTGTTTCTTGTAAGGCAAGCTTGCGTTTGTTTTGCAGTCCTAAAAGGAGTTGAATCCCATGCAGTTTCTGGTCCTAGAGCAAGAGTTGTTTTCTGGTAAGAAGAGTCACTATTGTACTCCCATTGTCATACACATGGCAAATAGCACTGGCGTCTGTTCCCAGCATGTACAGTGTATTGGACTGAAGAGAATCTACTGTTCTTGTCAGTTTCCTAAGCAGAGTTGAACTAGATATGGCCTGTGTGTGTAGGAAGCACAGTTCTTTTGTTCTGAGCAAGCTCACTGTTCTGGCCCTTTAGGAAACACAGTAGAGTAGAAGAGTGCTCTTTTCTCAAAAGCAGAGTGTGTTTTTTGTAAGGCGAGCTAGCGTTTGTTTCCCAGTCCTAAATGGTGTTGAATCTCAGGCAGTTTCTGGTCCTACGAGCAAGAGGTGTTTTCTGGTAAGAAGAGTCACCATTGTGCTCCCATTGCCATACACAGTGCAAATAGCACTCGCGTCTGTTCCCAGCAAGTACTGTGTATTGGACAGAGGAGGAGCTACTGTTCTTTTCAGTTTCCTAAGCAGAGTTGAACTAGATATGGCCCGTGTGTGTAGGAAGCACAGTTCTTTTGTTCTCAGCAAGCTCACTGTTCGGACCCCATAGGAAACACAGTAGAGTAGAAGAGTGTTCTTTTCTCAAATGCAGAGTGTGTTTCTTTTAAGGCAAGTTTGCGTTTGTTTCCCAGTCCTAAATGGAGTTGAATCCCATGCAGTTTCTGGTCCTAGAGCAAGAGTTGTTTTCTGGTAAGAAGAGTCACTATTGTGCTCCCATTGTCATACACAGGCAAATAGCACTGGCGTCTGTTCCCAGCATGTACAGTGTATTGGACTGAAGAGGATCTACTGTTCTTGTCACTTTCCTCAGCAGAGTTGAACTAGATATGGCCCGTGTGTGTAGGAAGCACAGTTCTTTTGTTCTGAGCAAGCTTACTGTTCTGGCCCTATAGGAAACACAGTAGAGTAGAAGCGTGCTCTTTTCTCAAAAGAAGAGTGTGTTTCTTGTAAGGCGAGCTAGCGTTTGTTTCCCAGTCCTAAATGGAGTTGAATCACATGCAGTTTCTGGTCCTACAAGCAAGAGTTGCTTTCTGGTTAGAAGAGTCACTATTGAGCTCCCAATGTCATGTACAGTGCAAATAGCACTCGCGTATATTCCCAGCAAGTACAGTGTATTGGAAAGAAGAGGATATACTGTTCTTGTCAGTTTCCTAAGCAGAGTGGAACTAGATATGACCCGTGTGTGTACGAAGCACAGTTCTTTTGTTCTGAGCAAGCTCACGGTTCCGAGCACATAGGAAACACAGTAGAGTAGAAGAGTGCTCTTTTCTCAAAAACAGAGTGTGTTTCTTGTAAGGCGAGCTAGCGTTTGTTTGCCAGTCCTAAATGGAGTTGAATCCCATGCTGTTTCTGGTCCTACGAGCAAGAGTTGTTTTCTGGTAAGAAGAGTCACTATTGCGCTCCCATTGTCATACACAGGGCAAATAGCACTGGCATCTGTTCCCAGCATGTACAGTGTGTTGGACTGAAGAGGATCTACTGTTCTTGTCAGTTTCCTAAGCAGAGTGGAACTAGATATGGCCCGTGTGTATAGGAAGCACAGTTCTTTTGTTCTGAGCAAGGTCACTGTTCTGACGCTTTTGGAAACTCAGTAGAGTAGAAGAGTGCTCTTTTCTCAAAGCAGAGTGAGTTTCTTGTAAGACGAGCTAGCGTTTGTTTCCCAGTCCTAAATGGAGTTTAATCACATGCAGTTTCTGGTCCTACGAGCAAGAGTTGTTTTCTGGAAAAGAGAGTCACTATTGTGCTTCCATTGCCATACACGGTTCAAATAGCACTCGCGTCTGTTCCCAGCAATTACAGTGTACTGGACTGAAGAGGAGCTACTGTTCTTGTCAGTTTCCTAAGCAGAGTTGAACTAGATGTGGCCCGTTTGTGTAGGAAGCACAGTTCTTTTGTTCTGAGCAAGCTCACTGTTCTGGCCCTATAAGAAACACTGTGGAGTAGAAGAGTGCTCTTTTCTCAAAAGCAGAGTGTGTTTCTTGTAAGACGAGCTAGCGTTTGTTTCCCAGTCCTAAATGGAGTTTAATCACATGCAGTTTCGGGTCCTACGATCAAGAGTTGTTTTCTGGTAAGGAAAGTCACTATTGCGCTCCCTTAGCTGCACACAGTGCAAATAGCACGGGCGTATGTTCCCAGCAAGTACAGTGTATTGGAAAGAAGAGGATATACTGTTCTTGTCAGTTTCTTAAGCAGAGTTGAACTTGATATGACCCGTGTGTGTAGGAAGCACAGTTCATTTTTTCTGAGCAAGCTCACGGTTCGGAGCCCTTAGGAAACACAGTAGAGTAGAAGAGTGCTCTTTTCTCAAAAGCAGAGTGTTTTTCTTGTAAGGCGAGCTAGAGTTTGTTTGCCAGTCCTAAATAGAGTTGAAACACATGCAGTTTCTGGTCCTATGAGCAAGAGTTGTTTTTCTTGTAAGAAGAGTCACTATTATGCTCCCATTGTCATACACAGTGCAAATAGCACTGTCGTTTGTTCCCAGCATGTACAATGTATTGGACTGAAGAGGATCTTCTGTTCTTGTCAGTTGCCAAAACAAAGTTGAACTAGATATGGCCTGTGTGTGTAGGAAGCACAGTTCTTTTGTTCTGAGCAAGCTCACTGTTCAGACTCCATAGGAAACACAGTAGAGTAGAAGAGTGCTCTTTTCTCAAAAGCAGAGTGTGTTTCTTGTAAGGCGAGCTAGTGTTTGTTTCCCAGTCAGAAACGGAGTTGAATCCCACTCAGTTTCTGGTCCTACAAGCAAGAGTTGTTTTCTGGTAAGAAGAGTCACTATTGTGCTCCCTTTGCCATACACAGTGCAAATAGCACTCGTGTCTGCTCCCAGCAAGTACAGTGTATTGGACTGAAGAGGAGCTACTATTTTTGTCAGTTTCCTAAGCAGAGTTGAACTAGATATGGACGGTGTGTGTAGGAAGCAAAGTTCTTTTGTTCTGAGCAAGCACACTGTTCTGGCCCTTTAGGAAACACAGTAGAGTAGAAGAGTGCTCTTTTCTCAAAAGCAGAGTTTGTTTCTTCTAAGGCGCTCTAGCATTTGTTTCCCAGTCCTAAATGAAGTTGAATCACATGCAGTTTCTTGTCCTATGAGCAAGAGTTTTTTTCTGGTAAGAAGAGTCACTATTGTGCTCCCATTGCAATACACAGTGCAAATAGCTCTCGCGTCTGTTCCCAGCAAGCACAGTGTATTGGACTGAAGAGGACCTACTGTTCTTGTCAGTTTCGTAAGCAGAGTTGAACTAGATATGACCCGTGTGTGTAGGAAGGACATTTCTTTTGTTCTGAGCAAGCTCACTGTTCAGACTCCATAGGAAACACAGTAGAGTAGAAGAGTGCTCTTTTCTCAAAAGCAGAGTGTGTTTCTTGTAAGGCTAGCTAGTGTTTGTTTTCCAGTCAGAAACGGAGTTGAATACCATGCAGTTTCTGGTCTTACAAGCAAGAGTTTTTTTCTGGTAAGAAGAGTCACTATTGCACTCCCATTGCCATACACAGTGCAAATAGCACTCTCGTATGTTCCTAGCATGTACAGTGTACTGGACTGAAGAGGAGCTACAGTTCTTGTCAGTTTCCTAAGCAGAGTTGAAGTAGATATGGCCCGTGTGTGTAGGAAGCACAGTTCTTTTTTTCTTTTCAAGCTCACTGTTCTGGCCCTATAGGATACACAGTAGAGTAGAAGAGAGCTCTTTTCTCAAAAGCAGAGTGTGTTTCTTGTAAGGTGAGCTAACGTTTGTTTCCCAATCCTAAATGAAATTGAATCACATGCAGTTTTTGGTACTATGATCAAGAGTTGTTTTCTGGTAAAGGAAAGTCACTATTGCGCTCCCTTTGCCATACACAGTGCAAAAAGCACTCGCATCTGCTCCCAGCAAGTACAGTGTATTGGAGTGAAGAGGAGCTACTGTTCTTGTCAGTTTCCTAAGCAGAGTTGAACTAGATATGGCCCGTGTGTGTAGGAAGCACAGTTCTTTTGTTCTGAGCAAGCTCACTGTTCTGGCCCTATAGGATACACAGTAGAGTAGAAGAGTGCTCTTTTTTCAAAAGCAGAGTGTGTTTCTTGAAAAGTGAGCTAGCGTTTGTTTCCCAATCTTAAATGGAATTGAATCACATGCAGTTTTTGGTACTACGATCAAGAGTTGTTTTTTGGTAAAGAAAGTCACTATTGCGCTACCTTTGCCATACACAGTGCAAATAGCACTCGCATCTGTTCCCAGCAAGTACATTGTATTGGACTGAAGAGGAGCTACTGTTCTTGTCAGTTACCTAAGCAGAGTTGAACTAGATATGTCCCGTTTGTGTAGGAAGCACAGTTCTTTTGTTCTGAGAAAGCTCACTGTTCTGGCCTTATAGGAAACACAGTAGAGTAGAAGAGTGCTCTTATCTCAAAAGCAGAGTGTGTTTCTTGTAAGGCAAGCTAGCGTTTGTTTCCCAGTCCTAAATGGAGTTGAATACCATGCAGTTTCTGGTCCTACGAGCAAGAGTTGTTTTCAGGTAAGAAGAGTCACTATTGTGCTCCCATTGTCATACACAGGGCAAATAGCAGGGGCGTCTGTTCCCAGCATGTAAAGTGTATTGGACTGAAGAGGATCTACTCTTCTTGTCAGTTTCCTAAGCAGAGTTGAACTAGATATGGCCCGTGTGTGTAGGAAGCACAGTTCTTTTGTTCTGAGCAAGCTCACTGTTCTGGCCCTATAGGATACACAGTAGAGTAGAAGAGTGCTCTTTTTTCAAAAGCAGAGTGTGTTTCTTGAAAGTTGAGCTAGCGTTTGTTTCCCAATCTTAAATGGAATTGAATCACATGCAGTTTTTGGTACTACGATCAAGAGTTGTTTTTTGGTAAAGAAAGTCACTATTGCGCTACCTTTGCCATACACAGTGCAAATAGCACTCGCATCTGTTCCCAGCAAGTACATTGTATTGGACTGAAGAGGAGCTACTGTTCTTGTCAGTTACCTAAGCAGAGTTGAACTAGATATGTCCCGTTTGTGTAGGAAGCACAGTTCTTTTGTTCTGAGAAAGCTCACTGTTCTGGCCTTATAGGAAACACAGTAGAGTAGAAGAGTGCTCTTATCTCAAAAGCAGAGTGTGTTTCTTGTAAGGCAAGCTAGCGTTTGTTTCCCAGTCCTAAATGGAGTTGAATACCATGCAGTTTCTGGTCCTACGAGCAAGAGTTGTTTTCAGGTAAGAAGAGTCACTATTGTGCTCCCATTGTCATACACAGGGCAAATAGCAGGGGCGTCTGTTCCCAGCATGTAAAGTGTATTGGACTGAAGAGGATCTACTCTTCTTGTCAGTTTCCTAAGCAGAGTTGAACTAGATATGGCCCGTGTGTGTAGGAAGCACAGTTCTTTTGTTCTGAGCAAGCTCACTGTTCTGGCCCTATAAGAAACACAGTAGAGTAGAAGTGTGCTCTTTTCTCAAAAGCAGAGTGTGTTTCTTGTAAGGCGAGCTAGTGTTTCTTTCCC
Organism: Peromyscus eremicus; assembly: GCF_949786415.1. Taxonomy (NCBI): domain Eukaryota; kingdom Metazoa; phylum Chordata; class Mammalia; order Rodentia; family Cricetidae; genus Peromyscus; species Peromyscus eremicus. Next base: position 119,155 of record NW_026735212.1, on the reverse strand, counting down.
AATCCTAAATGCAGTTGAACCCCATGCAGTTTCTGGTCCTACGAGCAAGAGTTGTTTTCTGGTAAGAAGAGTCCCTATTGCGCTCCAATTGTCATATACACGGCAAATAGCACTGACATCTGTTCCCAGCATGTACAGTGTGTTGGACTGAAGAGGATCTACTGTTCTTGTCAGTTTCCTAAGCAGAGTTGAACTAGATATGGCCCGTGTGTGTAGGAAGCACAGTTCTTTTGTTCTGAGCTAGCTCACTGTTCTGGCCCAATAGGAAACACAGTAGAGTAGAAGAGTGTTCTTTTCTGAAAAGCAGAGTGTGTTTCTTGTAAGCCGAGCTAGCGTTTGTTTCCCAGTCCTAAATGGTGTTGAATCAAATGCAGTTTCTGGTCCTACAAGCAAGAGTTGTTTTCTGGTAAGGAAAGTCATTATTGTGCTCCCATTGCCACACACATTGCAAATAGGACTCGCGTATGTTCCCATCAAGTACAGTGTATTGGACTGAAGAGGAGCTACTGTTCTTGTCAGTTTCCTAAGCAGAGTTGAACTAGATATGGACGGTGTGTGTAGGAAGCAAAGTTCTTTTGTTCTGAGCAAGCACACTGTTCTGGCCCTTTAGGAAACACAGTAGAGTAGAAGAGTGCTCTTTTCTCAAAAGCAGAGTTTGTTTCTTCTAAGGCGCTCTAGCATTTGTTTCCCAGTCCTAAATGAAGTTGAATCACATGCAGTTTCTTGTCCTATGAGCAAGAGTTTTTTTCTGGTAAGAAGAGTCACTATTGTGCTCCCATTGCAATACACAGTGCAAATAGCTCTCGCGTCTGTTCCCAGCAAGCACAGTGTATTGGACTGAAGAGGACCTACTGTTCTTGTCAGTTTCGTAAGCAGAGTTGAACTAGATATGACCCGTGTGTGTAGGAAGGACATTTCTTTTGTTCTGAGCAAGCTCACTGTTCAGACTCCATAGGAAACACAGTAGAGTAGAAGAGTGCTCTTTTCTCAAAAGCAGAGTGTGTTTCTTGTAAGGCTAGCTAGTGTTTGTTTTCCAGTCAGAAACGGAGTTGAATACCATGCAGTTTCTGGTCTTACAAGCAAGAGTTTTTTTCTGGTAAGAAGAGTCACTATTGCACTCCCATTGCCATACACAGTGCAAATAGCACTCTCGTATGTTCCTAGCATGTACAGTGTACTGGACTGAAGAGGAGCTACAGTTCTTGTCAGTTTCCTAAGCAGAGTTGAAGTAGATATGGCCCGTGTGTGTAGGAAGCACAGTTCTTTTTTTCTTTTCAAGCTCACTGTTCTGGCCCTATAGGATACACAGTAGAGTAGAAGAGAGCTCTTTTCTCAAAAGCAGAGTGTGTTTCTTGTAAGGTGAGCTAACGTTTGTTTCCCAATCCTAAATGAAATTGAATCACATGCAGTTTTTGGTACTATGATCAAGAGTTGTTTTCTGGTAAAGGAAAGTCACTATTGCGCTCCCTTTGCCATACACAGTGCAAAAAGCACTCGCATCTGCTCCCAGCAAGTACAGTGTATTGGAGTGAAGAGGAGCTACTGTTCTTGTCAGTTTCCTAAGCAGAGTTGAACTAGATATGGCCCGTGTGTGTAGGAAGCACAGTTCTTTTGTTCTGAGCAAGCTCACTGTTCTGGCCCTATAGGATACACAGTAGAGTAGAAGAGTGCTCTTTTTTCAAAAGCAGAGTGTGTTTCTTGAAATGTGAGCTAGCGTTTGTTTCCCAATCTTAAATGGAATTGAATCACATGCAGTTTTTGGTACTACGATCAAGAGTTGTTTTTTGGTAAAGAAAGTCACTATTGCGCTACCTTTGCCATACACAGTGCAAATAGCACTCGCATCTGTTCCCAGCAAGTACATTGTATTGGACTGAAGAGGAGCTACTGTTCTTGTCAGTTACCTAAGCAGAGTTGAACTAGATATGTCCCGTTTGTGTAGGAAGCACAGTTCTTTTGTTCTGAGAAAGCTCACTGTTCTGGCCTTATAGGAAACACAGTAGAGTAGAAGAGTGCTCTTATCTCAAAAGCAGAGTGTGTTTCTTGTAAGGCAAGCTAGCGTTTGTTTCCCAGTCCTAAATGGAGTTGAATACCATGCAGTTTCTGGTCCTACGAGCAAGAGTTGTTTTCAGGTAAGAAGAGTCACTATTGTGCTCCCATTGTCATACACAGGGCAAATAGCAGGGGCGTCTGTTCCCAGCATGTAAAGTGTATTGGACTGAAGAGGATCTACTCTTCTTGTCAGTTTCCTAAGCAGAGTTGAACTAGATATGGCCCGTGTGTGTAGGAAGCACAGTTCTTTTGTTCTGAGCAAGCTCACTGTTCTGGCCCTATAGGATACACAGTAGAGTAGAAGAGTGCTCTTTTTTCAAAAGCAGAGTGTGTTTCTTGAAAGTTGAGCTAGCGTTTGTTTCCCAATCTTAAATGGAATTGAATCACATGCAGTTTTTGGTACTACGATCAAGAGTTGTTTTTTGGTAAAGAAAGTCACTATTGCGCTACCTTTGCCATACACAGTGCAAATAGCACTCGCATCTGTTCCCAGCAAGTACATTGTATTGGGACTGAAGAGGAGCTACTGTTCTTGTCAGTTACCTAAGCAGAGTTGAACTAGATATGTCCCGTTTGTGTAGGAAGCACAGTTCTTTGTTCTGAGAAAGCTCACTGTTCTGGCCTTATAGGAAACACAGTAGAGTAGAAGAGTGCTCTTATCTCAAAAGCAGAGTGTGTTTCTTGTAAGGCAAGCTAGCGGTTTGTTTCCCAGTCCTAAATGGAGTTGAATACCATGCAGTTTCTGGTCCTACGAGCAAGAGTTGTTTTCAGGTAAGAAGAGTCACTATGTGCTCCCATTGTCATACACAGGGCAAATAGCAGGGGCGTCTGTTCCCAGCATGTAAAGTGTATTGGACTGAAGAGGATCTACTCTTCTTGTCAGTTTCCTAAGCAGAGTTGAACTAGATATGGGCCCGTGTGTGTAGGAAGCACAGTTCTTTTGTTCTGAGCAAGCTCACTGTTCTGGCCCTATAAGAAACACAGTAGAGTAGAAGTGTGCTCTTTTCTCAAAAGCAGAGTGTGTTTCTTGTAAGGCGAGCTAGTGTTTCTTTCCCAATCCTAAATGCAGTTGAACCCCATGCAGTTTCGGGTCCTACGAGCAAGAGTTGTTTTCTGGTAAGAAGAGTCCCTATTGCGCTCCAATTGTCATATACACGGCAAATAGCACTGACATCTGTTCCCAGCATGTACAGTGTGTTGGACTGAAGAGGATCTACTGTTCTTGTCAGTTTCCTAAGCAGAGTTGAACTAGATATGGCCCGTGTGTGTAGGAAGCACAGTTCTTTTGTTCTGAGCTAGCTCACTGTTCTGGCCCAATAGGAAACACAGTAGAGTAGAAGAGTGTTCTTTTCTGAAAAGCAGAGTGTGTTTCTTGTAAGCCGAGCTAGCGTTTGTTTCCCAGTCCTAAATGGTGTTGAATCAAATGCAGTTTCTGGTCCTACAAGCAAGAGTTGTTTTCTGGTACAAAGAGTCACTATTGCGCTCCCATTGCCATTCACAGTGCAAATAGCACTCGCGTCTGTTCCCATCAAGTACAGTGTAGTGGACAGAAGAGGTGATACTTTTCTTGTCAGTTTTCTAACCAGAGTTTGAAGTAGATATGGCCCGTGTGTGTAGGAAGCACAGTTCTTTTGTTCTGAGCAAGCTCACTGTTCGAACCCCTTAGGAAACACAGTAGAGTAGAAGAGTGCTTTTTTCTCAAAAGCAGAGTGTGTTTCTTGTAAGGCGAGCTTGCGTTTGTTTCCCAGTCCTAAATGGGAGTTGAATCCCATGCAGTTTCTGGTCCTAGAGTAAGAGTTGTTTTCTGGTAAGAAGAGTCACTATTGTGCTCCCATTGTCATACCCAGGGCAAATAGCACTGGCGTCTGTTCCAGCATGTACAGTGTATTGGACTGAAGAGGATCTACTGTTCTTGTCAGTTTCCTGAGCAGAGTTGAAATAGATATGGCCCATGTGTGTAGGAATGCACAGTTCTTTTGTTCTGAGCAAGCTCACTGTTCTGGCCCTATAAGAAACACAGTAGAGTAGAAGAGTGCTCTTTTATCAAAAGCAGAGGTGGTTTCTTCTAAGGCGAGCTAGGGATTTTTTCCCAGTCCTAAATGGAGTTGAATCACATGCAGTTTCTGGTCCTACAGGCAAGAGTTGTTTTTCTGGTAAGAAGAGTCACTATTGAGCTCCCAGTGTCATACACAGTGCAAATAGCTCTCGCGTCTCCTCCCAGCAAATACATTGTATTGGACAGAAGAGGAGCTACTGTTCTTGTCAGTTTCCTAAGCAGAGTTGAACTAGATATGGCCCGTGTGTGTAGGAAGCACAGTTATTTTGTTCTGAGCAAGCTCACTGTTCTGGCCCTATAGGATACACAGTAGAGTAGAAGAGAGCTCTTTTCTCAAAAGCAGAGTGTGTTCTTGTAAGGCGAGCTAGCGTTCGTTTCCCAACATAAATGGAGGTGAATCACATGCAGTTTCTGGTCCTACGAGCACGAGTTGTGTTCTGGTAAAAAGAGTCACTATTGTGCTTTCATTGCCATACAAAGTGCAAATAGCACTCGCGTCTGTTCACAGCCAATACAGTGTATTGTACAGTGGAGGAGCTACTGTTCCTGTCAGTTCCCTAAGCAGAGTTGAACTAGATATGGCCCGTGTGTGTAGGAAGCACAGTTCTTTTGTTCTGAGCAAGCTCCACTCTTCAGACACCATAGGAAACACAGTAGAGTAGAAGAGTGCTCTTTTCTCAAAAGAAGAGTGTGTTTCTTGTAAGGCTAGCTAGTGTTTGTCTCCCAGTCAGAAACGGAGTTGAATCCCACTCAGTTTCTGGTCCTACAAGCAAGAGTTGTTTTCTGGTAAGAAGAGTCACTATGGTGCTCCTTTGCATACACAGTGCAAATAGCACTCGTGTCTGCTCCCAGCAAGTACAGTGTATTGAACTGAAGAGGAGCTACTATTTTTGTCAGTTTCCTAAGCAGAGTTGAACTAGATATGGACGGTGTGTGTAGAAAGCAAAGTTCTTTTGTTCTGAGCAAGCTCACTGTTCTGGAACTTTGGGAAACACAGTAGAGTAGAAGAGTGCTCTTTTCTCAAAGCAGAGTTTGTTTCTTCTAAGGCGCTCTAGCGTTGTTTCCAGTCCTAAATGAAGTTGAATCACATGCAATTTCTTGTCCTATGAGCAAGAGTTTTTTTCTGGTAAGAAGAGTCACTATTGTGCTCCCATTGCAATACACAGTGCAAATAGCTCTCGCATCTGTTCCCAGCAAGCACAGTGTATTGGACTGAAGAGGACCTACTGTTCTTGTCAGTTTCGTAAGCAGAGTTGAACTAGATATGACCCGTGTGTGTAGGAAGGACATTTCTTTTGTGTCTGAGCAAGCTCACTGTTTCAGACTCCATAGGAAACACAGTAGAGTAGAAGAGTGCTCTTTTCTCAAAAAGCAGAGTGTGTTTTTTGTAAGGCTAGCTAGTGTTTGTTTCCCAGTCAGAAACGGAGTTGAATCCCATGCAGTTTCTGGTCTTACAAGCAAGAGTTGTTTTATGGTAAGAAGAGTCACTATTGCACTCCCATTGCCATACACAGTGCAAATAGCACTCGCGTCTGTTCCCAGCATGTACAGTGTATTGGACTGAAGAGGAGCTACTGTTCTTGTCAGTTTCCTAAGCAGAGTTGAACTAGATATGGCCCGTGTGTGTAGGAAGCACAGTTCTTTTTGTTCTGAGAAAGCTCACTGTTCTGGCCTTATAGGAAACACAGTAGAGTAGAAGAGTGCTCTTATCTCAAAAGCAGAGTGTGTTTCTTGTAAGGCAAGCTAGCGTTTGTTTCCCAGTCCTAAATGGAGTTGAATCCCATGCAGTTTCTGGTCCTACGAGCAAGAGTTGTTTTCAGGTAAGAAGAGTCACTATTGTGCTCCCATTGTCATACACAGGGCAAATAGCACGGGCGTCTGTTCCCAGCATGTAAAGTGTATTGGACTGAAGAGGATCTACTCTTCTTGTCAGTTTCCTAAGCAGAGTTGAACTAGATATGGCCCGTTGTTGTGTAGGAAGCACAGTTCTTTTGTTCTGAGCAAGCTCACTGTTCTGGCCCTATAAGAAACACAGTAGAGTAGAAGTGTGCTCTTTTCTCAAAAGCAGAGTGTGTTTCTTGTAAGGCAAGCTAGCGTTTCTTTCCCAATCCTAAATGCAGTTGAACCCCATGCAGTTTCTGGTCCTACGAGCAAGAGTTGTTTTCTGGTAAGAAGAGTCCCTATTGCGCTGCCAATTGTCATATTCAGGGCAAATAGCACTCGCATCTGTTCCCAGCATGTACAGTGTGTTGGACTGAAGAGGATCTACTGTTCTTGTCAGTTTCCTAAGCAGAGTTGAACTAGATATGGCCCGTGTGTGTAGGAAGCACAGTTCTTTTGTTCTGAGCTAGCTCACAGTTCTGGTCCTATAGGAAACACAGTAGAGAAGAAGTTTGCTCTTTTCTCAGAAGCAGAGTGTGTTTCTTGTAAGGCTAGCTAGTGTTTGTTTCCCAGTCCTAAATGGAGTTGAATCCCAATGCTGTTTCTGGTCCTACGAGCCAAGAGTTTTTTTCAGGTAAGAAGAGTCTTTATTGCGCTCCCATTGTCATACACAGGGCAAATAGCTCTGGCGTCTTTCCCAGCGTGTACAGTGTATAGGACAGAAGAGGAGCTACTGTTCTTGTCAGTTTCCTAAGCAGAGTTGAACTAGATATGGCCCGTGTGTGTAGGAAGCACAGTTATTTTGTTCTGAGCAAGCGCACTGTTCTGGCCCTATAGGAAACACAGTAGAGTAGACGAGTGCTCTTTTCTCAAAAGCAGAGTGTGTATCTTGTAAGGCGAGCTAGCGTTTGTTTCCCAGTCCTAAATGGAGTTGAATCACATGCAGTTTCTGGTCCTACGAGCAAGAGTTCTGTTCTGGTAAAAAGAGACACTATTGTGCTTTCATTGCCAAACACAGTGCAAATAGCACTCGCGTCTGTTCACAGCCAAGTACAGTGTATTGTACAGTAGAGGAGCTACTGTTCTTGTCAGTTTCCTAAGCAGAGTTTAACTAGAAATGGCCCGTGTGTGTAGGAAGCACAGTTCTTTTGTTCTGAGCAAGCTCACTGTTCGGACCCCATAGGAAACACAGTAGAGTAGAAGAGTGCTCTTTCTCAAAAGCAGAGTGGGTTTCTTCTAAGGCAATCTAGCTTTTGTTTCACAGTCTTAAAAGGAGTTGAATCACATGCAGTTTCTGGTCCTACAAGCAAGAGTTGTTTTCTGGTAAGAAGAGTCACTATTGAGCTCCCATTGTCATACATAGTGCAAATAGCTCTCGCCTCCTGCTCCCAGCAAAGAACATTGTATTGGACAGAAGAGGAGCTATTGTTCTTGTCAGTTTCCTAAGCAGAGTTTAACTACATATGACCCGTGTGTGTAGGAAGGACATTTCTTCTGTTCTGAGCAAGCTCACTGTTCAGACTCCATAGGAAACACAGTAGAGTAGAAGAGTGCTCTTTTCTCAAAGCAGAGTGTGTTTCTTGTAAGGCTAGCTAGTGTTTGTTTTCCAGTCAGAAACGGAGTTGAATCCCATGCATTTTCTGGTCTTACAAGCAAGAGATGTTTTCTTGGTAAGAAGAGTCACTATTGCATTCCCATTGCCATACACAGTGCAAAAAGCACTCTCGTGTGTTCCCAGCATGTACAGTGTATTGGACTGAAGAGGAGCTACTGTTCTTGTCAGTTTCCTAAGCAGAGTTGAACTAGATATGACCCGTGTGTGTAGGAAGCACAGTTCTTTTGTTCTTTGGAAGCTCACTGTTCTGGCCCTATAGGATACACAGTAGAGTAGAAGAGTGCTCTTTTCTCAAAAGCAGAGTGTGTTTCTTGTAAGGTGAGCTAGCGTTTGTTTCCCAATCCTAAATGAAATTGAATCACATGCAGTTTTTGGTACTACGATCAAGAGTTGTTTTCTGGTAAGGAAAGTCACTATTGCGCTCCCTTTGCCATACACAGTGCAAATAGCACTCGCATCTGTTCCCAGCAAGTACAGTGTATTGGACTGAAGAGGAGCTACTGTTCTTGTCAGTTTCCTAAGCAGAGTTGAACTAGATATGTCCCGTGTGTGTAGGAAGCACAGTTCTTTTGTTCTGAGAAAGCTCACTGTTCTGGCCTTATAGGAAACACAGTAGAGTAGAAGAGTGCTCTTTTCTCAAAAGCAGAGTGTGTTTCTTGTAAGGAAAGCTAGTGTTTGTTTCCCAGTCCTAAATGGTGTTGAATCCCATGCAGTTTCTGGTCCTATGAACTATAGTTGTTTTCTGGTATGAAGAGTCACTATTGCACTCCCATTGTCATACACAGGGCAAATAGCACTGGAGTCTGTTCCCAGCATGTACAGTCTATTAGACTGAAGAGAATCTACTGTTCTTGTCAGTTTCCTAAGCAGAGTTGAACTAGATATGGCCCGTGTGTGTAGGTAGCACAGTTCTTTTGTTCTGAGCAAGCTCACTCTTCTGGCCCTATAGGAAACACAGTAGAGTAGAAGAGTGCTCTTTTCTCAAAAGCAGAGTGTGTTTCTTCTAAGGCAAGCTAGCGTTTCTTTCCCAGTTAAATGGAGTTGAATCACATGCAGTTTCTGGTCCTACAATCAACAGTTGTTTTCTGGTAAAAAGAGTCATTATGGAGCTCCCATTGTCATACACAGTGCAAATAGGACTCCCTTCTGCTCCCAGCAAGTACAGTGTATTGAACTGAAGAGGAGCTACTGTTCTTGTCAGTTTCCTAAGCAGAGTTGAACTAGATATGGCCCGTGTGTGTAGGAAGCACAGTTCTTTTGTTCTGAGCAAGCTCACTGTTCTGGCCCTATAAGAAACACAGTAGAGTAGAAGTGTGCTCTTTTCTCAAAAGCAGAGTGTGTTTCTTGTAAGGCGAGCTAGCGTTTCTTTCCCAATCCTAAATGCAGTTGAACCCCATGCAGTTTCTGGTCCTACGAGCAAGAGTTGTTTTCTGGTAAGAAGAGTCACTATTGCACTCCCATTGCCATACACAGTGCAAATAGCACTCTCGTATGTTCCTAGCATGTACAGTGTACTGGACTGAAGAGGAGCTACAGTTCTTGTCAGTTTCCTAAGCAGAGTTGAAGTAGATATGGCCCGTGTGTGTAGGAAGCACAGTTCTTTTGTTCTGAGCAAGCTCACTGTTCAGACTCCATAGGAAACACAGTAGAGTAGAAGAGTGCTCTTTTCTCAAAAGCAGAGTGTGTTTCTTGTAAGGCTAGCTAGTGTTTGTTTTCCAGTCAGAAACGGAGTTGAATACCATGCAGTTTCTGGTCTTACAAGCAAGAGTTTTTTTCTGGTAAGAAGAGTCACTATTGCACTCCCATTGCCATACACAGTGCAAATAGCACTCTCGTATGTTCCTAGCATGTACAGTGTACTGGACTGAAGAGGAGCTACAGTTCTTGTCAGTTTCCTAAGCAGAGTTGAAGTAGATATGTCCCGTGTGTGTAGGAAGCACAGTTCTTTTTTTCTTTTCAAGCTCACTGTTCTGGCCCTATAGGATACACAGTAGAGTAGAAGAGAGCTCTTTTCTCAAAAGCAGAGTGTGTTTCTTGTAAGGTGAGCTAACGTTTGTTTCCCAATCCTAAATGAAATTGAATCACATGCAGTTTTTGGTACTATGATCAAGAGTTGTTTTCTGGTAAAGGAAAGTCACTATTGCGCTCCCTTTGCCATACACAGTGCAAAAAGCACTCGCATCTGCTCCCAGCAAGTACAGTGTATTGGAGTGAAGAGGAGCTACTGTTCTTGTCAGTTTCCTAAGCAGAGTTGAACTAGATATGGCCCGTGTGTGTAGGAAGCACAGTTCTTTTGTTCTGAGCAAGCTCACTGTTCTGGCCCTATAGGATACACAGTAGAGTAGAAGAGTGCTCTTTTTTCAAAAGCAGAGTGTGTTTCTTGAAATGTGAGCTAGCGTTTGTTTCCCAATCTTAAATGGAATTGAATCACATGCAGTTTTTGGTACTACGATCAAGAGTTGTTTTTTGGTAAAGAAAGTCACTATTGCGCTACCTTTGCCATACACAGTGCAAATAGCACTCGCATCTGTTCCCAGCAAGTACATTGTATTGGACTGAAGAGGAGCTACTGTTCTTGTCAGTTACCTAAGCAGAGTTGAACTAGATATGTCCCGTTTGTGTAGGAAGCACAGTTCTTTTGTTCTGAGAAAGCTCACTGTTCTGGCCTTATAGGAAACACAGTAGAGTAGAAGAGTGCTCTTATCTCAAAAGCAGAGTGTGTTTCTTGTAAGGCAAGCTAGCGTTTGTTTCCCAGTCCTAAATGGAGTTGAATACCATGCAGTTTCTGGTCCTACGAGCAAGAGTTGTTTTCAGGTAAGAAGAGTCACTATTGTGCTCACATTGTCATACACAGGGCAAATAGCAGGGGCGTCTGTTCCCAGCATGTAAAGTGTATTGGACTGAAGAGGATCTACTCTTCTTGTCAGTTTCCTAAGCAGAGTTGAACTAGATATGGCCCGTGTGTGTAGGAAGCACAGTTCTTTTGTTCTGAGCAAGCTCACTGTTCTGGCCCTATAGGATACACAGTAGAGTAGAAGAGTGCTCTTTTTTCAAAAGCAGAGTGTGTTTCTTGAAAGTTGAGCTAGCGTTTGTTTCCCAATCTTAAATGGAATTGAATCACATGCAGTTTTTGGTACTACGATCAAGAGTTGTTTTTTGGTAAAGAAAGTCACTATTGCGCTACCTTTGCCATACACAGTGCAAATAGCACTCGCATCTGTTCCCAGCAAGTACATTGTATTGGACTGAAGAGGAGCTACTGTTCTTGTCAGTTACCTAAGCAGAGTTGAACTAGATATGTCCCGTTTGTGTAGGAAGCACAGTTCTTTTGTTCTGAGAAAGCTCACTGTTCTGGCCTTATAGGAAACACAGTAGAGTAGAAGAGTGCTCTTATCTCAAAAGCAGAGTGTGTTTCTTGTAAGGCAAGCTAGCGTTTGTTTCCCAGTCCTAAATGGAGTTGAATACCATGCAGTTTCTGGTCCTACGAGCAAGAGTTGTTTTCAGGTAAGAAGAGTCACTATTGTGCTCCCATTGTCATACACAGGGCAAATAGCAGGGGCGTCTGTTCCCAGCATGTAAAGTGTATTGGACTGAAGAGGATCTACTCTTCTTGTCAGTTTCCTAAGCAGAGTTGAACTAGATATGGCCCGTGTGTGTAGGAAGCACAGTTCTTTTGTTCTGAGCAAGCTCACTGTTCTGGCCCTATAAGAAACACAGTAGAGTAGAAGTGTGCTCTTTTCTCAAAAGCAGAGTGTGTTTCTTGTAAGGCGAGCTAGTGTTTCTTTCCCAATCCTAAATGCAGTTGAACCCCATGCAGTTTCTGGTCCTACGAGCAAGAGTTGTTTTCTGGTAAGAAGAGTCCCTATTGCGCTCCAATTGTCATATACACGGCAAATAGCACTGACATCTGTTCCCAGCATGTACAGTGTGTTGGACTGAAGAGGATCTACTGTTCTTGTCAGTTTCCTAAGCAGAGTTGAACTAGATATGGCCCGTGTGTGTAGGAAGCACAGTTCTTTTGTTCTGAGCTAGCTCACTGTTCTGGCCCAATAGGAAACACAGTAGAGTAGAAGAGTGTTCTTTTCTGAAAAGCAGAGTGTGTTTCTTGTAAGCCGAGCTAGCGTTTGTTTCCCAGTCCTAAATGGTGTTGAATCAAATGCAGTTTCTGGTCCTACAAGCAAGAGTTGTTTTCTGGTACAAAGAGTCACTATTGCGCTCCCATTGCCATTCACAGTGCAAATAGCACTCGCGTCTGTTCCCATCAAGTACAGTGTAGTGGACAGAAGAGGTGATACTTTTCTTGTCAGTTTTCTAACCAGAGTTGAAGTAGATATGGCCCGTGTGTGTAGGAAGCACAGTTCTTTTGTTCTGAGCAAGCTCACTGTTCGAACCCCTTAGGAAACACAGTAGAGTAGAAGAGTGCTTTTTTCTCAAAAGCAGAGTGTGTTTCTTGTAAGGCGAGCTTGCGTTTGTTTCCCAGTCCTAAATGGAGTTGAATCCCATGCAGTTTCTGGTCCTAGAGTAAGAGTTGTTTTCTGGTAAGAAGAGTCACTATTGTGCTCCCATTGTCATACCCAGGGCAAATAGCACTGGCGTCTGTTCCCAGCATGTACAGTGTATTGGACTGAAGAGGATCTACTGTTCTTGTCAGTTTCCTGAGCAGAGTTGAAATAGATATGGCCCATGTGTGTAGGAAGCACAGTTCTTTTGTTCTGAGCAAGCTCACTGTTCTGGCCCTATAAGAAACACAGTAGAGTAGAAGAGTGCTCTTTTATCAAAAGCAGAGTGTGTTTCTTCTAAGGCGAGCTAGGGATTTTTTCCCAGTCCTAAATGGAGTTGAATCACATGCAGTTTCTGGTCCTACAGGCAAGAGTTGTTTTCTGGTAAGAAGAGTCACTATTGAGCTCCCATTGTCATACACAGTGCAAATAGCTCTCGCGTCTCCTCCCAGCAAATACATTGTATTGGACAGAAGAGGAGCTACTGTTCTTGTCAGTTTCCTAAGCAGAGTTGAACTAGATATGGCCCGTGTGTGTAGGAAGCACAGTTATTTTGTTCTGAGCAAGCTCACTGTTCTGGCCCTATAGGATACACAGTAGAGTAGAAGAGAGCTCTTTTCTCAAAAGCAGAGTGTGTTTCTTGTAAGGCGAGCTAGCGTTCGTTTCCCAACATAAATGGAGTTGAATCACATGCAGTTTCTGGTCCTACGAGCACGAGTTGTGTTCTGGTAAAAAGAGTCACTATTGTGCTTTCATTGCCATACAAAGTGCAAATAGCACTCGCGTCTGTTCACAGCCAATACAGTGTATTGTACAGTGGAGGAGCTACTGTTCCTGTCAGTTCCCTAAGCAGAGTTGAACTAGATATGGCCCGTGTGTGTAGGAAGCACAGTTCTTTTGTTCTGAGCAAGCTCACTCTTCAGACACCATAGGAAACACAGTAGAGTAGAAGAGTGCTCTTTTCTCAAAAGAAGAGTGTGTTTCTTGTAAGGCTAGCTAGTGTTTGTCTCCCAGTCAGAAACGGAGTTGAATCCCACTCAGTTTCTGGTCCTACAAGCAAGAGTTGTTTTCTGGTAAGAAGAGTCACTATGGTGCTCCCTTTGCCATACACAGTGCAAATAGCACTCGTGTCTGCTCCCAGCAAGTACAGTGTATTGAACTGAAGAGGAGCTACTATTTTTGTCAGTTTCCTAAGCAGAGTTGAACTAGATATGGACGGTGTGTGTAGAAAGCAAAGTTCTTTTGTTCTGAGCAAGCTCACTGTTCTGGAACTTTGGGAAACACAGTAGAGTAGAAGAGTGCTCTTTTCTCAAAAGCAGAGTTTGTTTCTTCTAAGGCGCTCTAGCGTTTGTTTCCCAGTCCTAAATGAAGTTGAATCACATGCAATTTCTTGTCCTATGAGCAAGAGTTTTTTTCTGGTAAGAAGAGTCACTATTGTGCTCCCATTGCAATACACAGTGCAAATAGCTCTCGCATCTGTTCCCAGCAAGCACAGTGTATTGGACTGAAGAGGACCTACTGTTCTTGTCAGTTTCGTAAGCAGAGTTGAACTAGATATGACCCGTGTGTGTAGGAAGGACATTTCTTTTGTTCTGAGCAAGCTCACTGTTCAGACTCCATAGGAAACACAGTAGAGTAGAAGAGTGCTCTTTTCTCAAAAGCAGAGTGTGTTTTTTGTAAGGCTAGCTAGTGTTTGTTTCCCAGTCAGAAACGGAGTTGAATCCCATGCAGTTTCTGGTCTTACAAGCAAGAGTTGTTTTATGGTAAGAAGAGTCACTATTGCACTCCCATTGCCATACACAGTGCAAATAGCACTCGCGTCTGTTCCCAGCATGTACAGTGTATTGGACTGAAGAGGAGCTACTGTTCTTGTCAGTTTCCTAAGCAGAGTTGAACTAGATATGGCCCGTGTGTGTAGGAAGCACAGTTCTTTTGTTCTGAGAAAGCTCACTGTTCTGGCCTTATAGGAAACACAGTAGAGTAGAAGAGTGCTCTTATCTCAAAAGCAGAGTGTGTTTCTTGTAAGGCAAGCTAGCGTTTGTTTCCCAGTCCTAAATGGAGTTGAATCCCATGCAGTTTCTGGTCCTACGAGCAAGAGTTGTTTTCAGGTAAGAAGAGTCACTATTGTGCTCCCATTGTCATACACAGGGCAAATAGCACGGGCGTCTGTTCCCAGCATGTAAAGTGTATTGGACTGAAGAGGATCTACTCTTCTTGTCAGTTTCCTAAGCAGAGTTGAACTAGATATGGCCCGTGTGTGTAGGAAGCACAGTTCTTTTGTTCTGAGCAAGCTCACTGTTCTGGCCCTATAAGAAACACAGTAGAGTAGAAGTGTGCTCTTTTCTCAAAAGCAGAGTGTGTTTCTTGTAAGGCGAGCTAGCGTTTCTTTCCCAATCCTAAATGCAGTTGAACCCCATGCAGTTTCTGGTCCTACGAGCAAGAGTTGTTTTCTGGTAAGAAGAGTCCCTATTGCGCTCCAATTGTCATATTCAGGGCAAATAGCACTCGCATCTGTTCCCAGCATGTACAGTGTGTTGGACTGAAGAGGATCTACTGTTCTTGTCAGTTTCCTAAGCAGAGTTGAACTAGATATGGCCCGTGTGTGTAGGAAGCACAGTTCTTTTGTTCTGAGCTAGCTCACAGTTCTGGTCCTATAGGAAACACAGTAGAGTAGAAGTTTGCTCTTTTCTCAGAAGCAGAGTGTGTTTCTTGTAAGGCTAGCTAGTGTTTGTTTCCCAGTCCTAAATGGAGTTGAATCCCAATGCTGTTTCTGGTCCTACGAGCAAGAGTTTTTTTCAGGTAAGAAGAGTCTTTATTGCGCTCCCATTGTCATACACAGGGCAAATAGCTCTGGCGTCTTTTCCCAGCGTGTACAGTGTATAGGACAGAAGAGGAGCTACTGTTCTTGTCAGTTTCCTAAGCAGAGTTGAACTAGATATGGCCCGTGTGTGTAGGAAGCACAGTTATTTTGTTCTGAGCAAGCGCACTGTTCTGGCCCTATAGGAAACACAGTAGAGTAGACGAGTGCTCTTTTCTCAAAAGCAGAGTGTGTATCTTGTAAGGCGAGCTAGCGTTTGTTTCCCAGTCCTAAATGGAGTTGAATCACATGCAGTTTCTGGTCCTACGAGCAAGAGTTCTGTTCTGGTAAAAAGAGACACTATTGTGCTTTCATTGCCAAACACAGTGCAAATAGCACTCGCGTCTGTTCACAGCCAAGTACAGTGTATTGTACAGTAGAGGAGCTACTGTTCTTGTCAGTTTCCTAAGCAGAGTTTAACTAGAAATGGCCCGTGTGTGTAGGAAGCACAGTTCTTTTGTTCTGAGCAAGCTCACTGTTCGCACTGTTCGGACCACCATAGGAAACACTGTAGAGTAGAAGAGTGCTCTTTCTCAAAAGCAGAGTGGGTTTCTTCTAAGGCAATCTAGCTTTTGTTTCACAGTCTTAAAAGGAGTTGAATCACATGCAGTTTCTGGTCCTACAAGCAAGAGTTGTTTTCTGGTAAGAAGAGTCACTATTGAGCTCCCATTGTCATACATAGTGCAAATAGCTCTCGCCTCTGCTCCCAGCAAGAACATTGTATTGGACAGAAGAGGAGCTATTGTTCTTGTCAGTTTCCTAAGCAGAGTTTAACTACATATGACCCCGTGTGTGTAGGAAGGACATTTCTTCTGTTCTGGAGCAAGCTCACTGTTCAGACTCCATAGGAAACACAGTAGAGTAGAAGAGTGCTCTTTTCTCAAAAGCAGAGTGTGTTTTTGTAAGGCTAGCTAGTGTTTGTTTTCCAGTCAGAAACGGAGTTGAATCCCCATGCATTTTCTGGTCTTACAAGCAAGAGATGTTTTCTGGTAAGAAGAGTCACTATTGCATTCCCATTGCCATACACAGTGCAAAAAGCACCTCTCGTGTGTTCCCCAGCATGTACAGTGTATTGGACTGAAGAGGAGCTACTGTTCTTGTCAGTTTCCTAAGCAGAGTTGAACTAGATATGACCCGTGTGTGTAGGAAGCACAGTTCTTTTGTTCTTTGGAAGCTCACTGTTCTGGCCCTATAGGATACACAGTAGAGTAGAAGAGTGCTCTTTTCTCAAAAGCAGAGTGTGTTTCTTGTAAGGTGAGCTAGCGTTTGTTTCCCAATCCTAAATGAAATTGAATCACATGCAGTTTTTGGTACTACGATCAAGAGTTGTTTTCTGGTAAGGAAAGTCACTATTGCGCTCCCTTTGCCATACACAGTGCAAATAGCACTCGCATCTGTTCCCAGCAAGTACAGTGTATTGGACTGAAGAGGAGCTACTGTTCTTGTCAGTTTCCTAAGCAGAGTTGAACTAGATATGTCCCGTGTGTGTAGGAAGCACAGTTCTTTTGTTCTGAGAAAGCTCACTGTTCTGGCCTTATAGGAAACACAGTAGAGTAGAAGAGTGCTCTTTTCTCAAAAGCAGAGTGTGTTTCTTGTAAGGAAAGCTAGTGTTTGTTTCCCAGTCCTAAATGGTGTTGAATCCCATGCAGTTTCTGGTCCTATGAACAATAGTTGTTTTCTGGTATGAAGAGTCACTATTGCACTCCCATTGTCATACACAGGGCAAATAGCACTGGAGTCTGTTCCCAGCATGTACAGTCTATTAGACTGAAGAGAATCTACTGTTCTTGTCAGTTTCCTAAGCAGAGTTGAACTAGATATGGCCCGTGTGTGTAGGTAGCACAGTTCTTTTGTTCTGAGCAAGCTCACTCTTCTGGCCCTATAGGAAACACAGTAGAGTAGAAGAGTGCTCTTTTCTCAAAAGCAGAGTGTGTTTCTTCTAAGGCAAGCTAGCGTTTCTTTCCCAGTTAAATGGAGTTGAATCACATGCAGTTTCTGGTCCTACAATCAACAGTTGTTTTCTGGTAAAAAGAGTCATTATGGAGCTCCCATTGTCATACACAGTGCAAATAGGACTCCCTTCTGCTCCCAGCAAGTACAGTGTATTGAACTGAAGAGGAGCTACTGTTCTTGTCAGTTTCCTAAGCAGAGTTGAACTAGATATGGCCCGTGTGTGTAGGAAGCACAGTTCTTTTGTTCTGAGCAAGCTCACTGTTCTGGCCCTATAAGAAACACAGTAGAGTAGAAGTGTGCTCTTTTCTCAAAAGCAGAGTGTGTTTCTTGTAAGGCGAGCTAGCGTTTCTTTCCCAATCCTAAATGCAGTTGAACCCCATGCAGTTTCTGGTCCTACGAGCAAGAGTTGTTTTCTGGTAAGAAGAGTCCCTATTGCGCTCCAATTGTCATATTCAGGGCAAATAGCACTCGCATCTGTTCCCAGCATGTACAGTGTGTTGGACTGAAGAGGATCTACTGTTCTTGTCAGTTTCCTAAGCAGAGTTGAACTAGATATGGCCCGTGTGTGTAGGAAGCACAGTTCTTTTGTTCTGAGCTAGCTCACAGTTCTGGTCCTATAGGAAACACAGTAGAGTAGAAGTTTGCTCTTTTCTCAGAAGCAGAGTGTGTTTCTTGTAAGGCTAGCTAGTGTTTGTTTCCCAGTCCTAAATGGAGTTGAATCCCAATGCTGTTTCTGGTCCTACGAGCAAGAGTTTTTTTCAGGTAAGAAGAGTCTTTATTGCGCTCCCATTGTCATACACAGGGCAAATAGCTCTGGCGTCTTTTCCCAGCGTGTACAGTGTATAGGACAGAAGAGGAGCTACTGTTCTTGTCAGTTTCCTAAGCAGAGTTGAACTAGATATGGCCCGTGTGTGTAGGAAGCACAGTTATTTTGTTCTGAGCAAGCGCACTGTTCTGGCCCTATAGGAAACACAGTAGAGTAGACGAGTGCTCTTTTCTCAAAAGCAGAGTGTGTATCTTGTAAGGCGAGCTAGCGTTTGTTTCCCAGTCCTAAATGGAGTTGAATCACATGCAGTTTCTGGTCCTACGAGCAAGAGTTCTGTTCTGGTAAAAAGAGACACTATTGTGCTTTCATTGCCAAACACAGTGCAAATAGCACTCGCGTCTGTTCACAGCCAAGTACAGTGTATTGTACAGTAGAGGAGCTACTGTTCTTGTCAGTTTCCTTAGCAGAGTTTAACTAGAAATGGCCCGTGTGTGTAGGAAGCACAGTTCTTTTGTTCTGAGCAAGCTCACTGTTCGGACCCCATAGGAAACACAGTAGAGTAGAAGAGTGCTCTTTCTCAAAAGCAGAGTGGGTTTCTTCTAAGGCAATCTAGCTTTTGTTTCACAGTCTTAAAAGGAGTTGAATCACATGCAGTTTCTGGTCCTACAAGCAAGAGTTGTTTTCTGGTAAGAAGAGTCACTATTGAGCTCCCATTGTCATACATAGTGCAAATAGCTCTCGCCTCTGCTCCCAGCAAGAACATTGTATTGGACAGAAGAGGAGCTATTGTTCTTGTCAGTTTCCTAAGCAGAGTTTAACTACATATGACCCGTGTGTGTAGGAAGGACATTTCTTCTGTTCTGAGCAAGCTCACTGTTCAGACTCCATAGGAAACACAGTAGAGTAGAAGAGTGCTCTTTTCTCAAAAGCAGAGTGTGTTTCTTGTAAGGCTAGCTAGTGTTTGTTTTCCAGTCAGAAACGGAGTTGAATCCCATGCATTTTCTGGTCTTACAAGCAAGAGATGTTTTCTGGTAAGAAGAGTCACTATTGCACTCCCATTGCCATACACAGTGCAAAAAGCACTCTCGTGTGTTCCCAGCATGTACAGTGTATTGGACTGAAGAGGAGCTACTGTTCTTGTCAGTTTCCTAAGCAGAGTTGAACTAGATATGACCCGTGTGTGTAGGAAGCACAGTTCTTTTGTTCTTTGGAAGCTCACTGTTCTGGCCCTATAGGATACACAGTAGAGTAGAAGAGTGCTCTTTTCTCAAAAGCAGAGTGTGTTTCTTGTAAGGTGAGCTAGCGTTTGTTTCCCAATCCTAAATGAAATTGAATCACATGCAGTTTTTGGTACTACGATCAAGAGTTGTTTTCTGGTAAGGAAAGTCACTATTGCGCTCCCTTTGCCATACACAGTGCAAATAGCACTCGCATCTGTTCCCAGCAAGTACAGTGTATTGGACTGAAGAGGAGCTACTGTTCTTGTCCGTTTCCTAAGCAGAGTTGAACTAGATATGTCCCGTGTGTGTAGGAAGCACAGTTCTTTTGTTCTGAGAAAGCTCACTGTTCTGGCCTTATAGGAAACACAGTAGAGTAGAAGAGTGCTCTTTTCTCAAAAGCAGAGTGTGTTTCTTGTAAGGAAAGCTAGTGTTTGTTTCCCAGTCCTAAATGGTGTTGAATCCCATGCAGTTTCTGGTCCTATGAACAATAGTTGTTTTCTGGTATGAAGAGTCACTATTGCACTCCCATTGTCATACACAGGGCAAATAGCACTGGAGTCTGTTCCCAGCATGTACAGTCTATTAGACTGAAGAGAATCTACTGTTCTTGTCAGTTTCCTAAGCAGAGTTGAACTAGATATGGCCCGTGTGTGTAGGTAGCACAGTTCTTTTGTTCTGAGCAAGCTCACTCTTCTGGCCCTATAGGAAACACAGTAGAGTAGAAGAGTGCTCTTTTCTCAAAAGCAGAGTGTGTTTCTTCTAAGGCAAGCTAGCGTTTCTTTCCCAGTTAAATGGAGTTGAATCACATGCAGTTTCTGGTCCTACAATCAACAGTTGTTTTCTGGTAAAAAGAGTCATTATGGAGCTCCCATTGTCATACACAGTGCAAATAGGACTCCCTTCTGCTCCCAGCAAGTACAGTGTATTGAACTGAAGAGGAGCTACTGTTCTTGTCAGTTTCCTAAGCATAGTTGAACTAGATATGGCCCGTGTGTGTAGGAAGCTCAGTTCTTTTGTTCTGAGCAAGCTCACTGTTCAGACCCCTTAGGAAAAATAGTAGAGTAGAAGAGTACTCTTTTCTCAAAAGCAGAGTGTGTTTCTTGTAAGGCAAGCTAGCGTTTGTTTCCCAGTCCTAAATGGAGTTGAATCACATGCAGTTTCTGGTCCTACGAGCAAGAGTTGTTTTATGGTAAGAACAGTCACTATTGTGCTCCCATTGCCATACACAGTGCACATAGCAATCGCGTCTGTTCCCAGCAAGTACAGTGTATTGGACAGAAGAGGAGCTACTGTTCTTGTTAGTTTCCTAAGGAGAGTTGAACTACATATGGCCCGTGTGTGTATGAAGCACAGTTCTTTTGTTCTGAGCAAGTTCACTGTTCGGACACCATAGGAAACACAGTAGAGTAGAAGAGTGCTCTTTTCTCAAAAGCAGAGTGTATTCTTGTTAGGCAAGCTAGTGTTTGTCTCCCAATCTTAAATGGAGTTGAATCCCATGCAGTTTCTGGTCCTACGAGCAAGAGTTGTTTTCTGGTAAGAAGAGTCACTATTGTACTCCCATTGTCATACACATGGCAAATAGCACTGGCGTCTGTTCCCAGCATGTACAGTGTATTGGACTGAACAGAATCTACTGTTCTTGTCAGTTTCCTAAGCAGAGTTGAACTAGATATGGCCCGTGTGTGTAGGAAGCACAGTTCTTTTGTTCTGAGCAAGCTCACTGTTCTGGCCCTTTAGGAAACACAGTAGAGTAGAAGAGTGCTCTTTTCTCAAAAGCAGAGTGTGTTTCTTTTAAGAGTAGCTAGCGTTTGTTTCCCAGTCCTAAATGGTGTTGAATCTCAGGCAGTTTCTGGTCCTACGAGCAAGAGTTGTTTTCTGGTAAGAAGAGTCACCATTGCGCTCCCATTGCCATACTCAGTGCAAATAGCACTCGCGTCTGTTCCCAGCAAGTACTGTGTATTGGACAGAGGAGGAGCTACTGTTCTTGTCAGTTTCCTAAGCAGAGTTGAACTAGATATGGCCCGTGTGTGTAGGAAGCACAGTTCTTATGTTCTGAGCAAGCTCACTGTTCTGGCCATTTAGGAAACACAGTAGAGTAGAAGAGTGCTGTTTTCTCAAATGCAGAGTGTGTTTCTTTTAAGGCTAGCTAGTGTTTGTTTCCCAGTCCTAAAAGGTGTTGAATCTCAGGCAGTTTCGGGTCCTACAAGCAAGAGTTGTTTTCTGGTAAGAAGAGACACTATTGCGCTCCCATTGCCATACACAGTGCAAATAGCACTCGCATCTGCTCCCAGCAAGTACAGTGTATTGGACTGAAGAGGAGCTACTATTGTTGTCAGTTTCCTAAGCAGAGTTGAACTAGATATGGACGGTGTGTGTAGGAAGCACAGTTCTTTTGTTCTGAGCAAGCTCACTGTTCTGGCCCTTTAGGAAACACAGTAGAGTAGAAGAGTGCTCTTTTCTCAAAAGCAGAGTGTGTTTCTTGTAAGGCGAGCTAGCGTTTGTTTCCCAGTCCTAAATGAAGTTGAATCACATGCAGTTTCTCGTCCTATGAGCAAGAGTTTTTTTTCTGGTAAGAAGAGTCACTATTGTGCTACCATTGCAATACACAGTGCAAATAGCACTCGCGTCTGTTCCCAGCAAGTACAGTGTATTGGACTGAAGAGGACCTACTGTTCTTGTCAGTTTCCTAAGCAGAGTTGAACTAGATATGGCCCGTGTGTGTAGGAAGCACAGTTCTTTTGTTCTGAGCAGGCTCACTGTTCAGACCCCTTAGGAAAAATTGTAGAGTAGAAGAGTACTCTTTTCTCAAAAGCAGAGTGTGTTTCTTGTAAGGCAAGCTAGCGTTTGTTTCCCAGTCCTAAATGGAGTTGAATCACATGCAGTTTCTGGTCCTACGAGCAAGAGTTGTTTTATGGTAAGAACAGTCACTATTGTGCTCCCATTGCCATACACAGTGCAAATAGCAATCGCGTCTGTTCCCAGCAAGTACAGTGTATTGGACAGAAGAGGAGCTACTGTTCTTGTTAGTTTCCTAAGGAGAGTTGAACTAGATATGGCCCGTGTGTGTATGAAGCACAGTTCTTTTGTTCTGAGCAAGTTCACTGTTCGGACACCATAGGAAACACAGTAGAGTAGAAGAGTGCTCTTTTCTCAAAAGCAGAGTGTGTTCTTGTAAGGCAAGCTAGTGTTTGTTTCCCAATCATAAATGGAGTTGAATCCCATGCAGTTTCTGGTCCTACGAGCAAGAGTTGTTTTCTGGTAAGAAGAGCCACTATTGTACTCCCATTGTCATACACATGGCAAATAGCACTGGCGTCTGTTCCCAGCATTTACAGTGTATTGGACTGAAGAGAATCTACTGTTCTTGTCAGTTTCCTAAGCAGAGTTGAACTAGATATGGCCCGTGTGTGTAGGAAGCACAGTTCTTTTGTTCTGAGCAAGCTCACTGTTCTGGCCATTTAGGAAACACTGTAGAGTAGAAGAGTGCTCTTTTCTCAAAAGCAGAGTGTGTTTTTTGTAAGAAAGCTACTGTTTGTTTCCCAGTCCTAAATGGTGTTGAATCTCATGCAGTTTCTGGTCCTACGAACAATAGTTGTTTTCTGGTATGAAGAGTCACTATTGTGCTCCCATTGTCATACACAGGGCAAATAGCACTGGCGTCTATTCCCAGCATGTACAGTGTATTAGACTGAAGAGAATCTACTGTTCTTGTCAGTTTCCTAAGCAGAGTTGAACTAGATATGGCCCGTGTGTTTAGGTAGCACAGTTCTTTTGTTCTGAGCAAGCTCACTGTTCTGGCCCTATAGGAAACACAGTAGAGTAGAAGAGTGCTCTTTTCTCAAAAGCAGAGTGTGTTTCTTCTAAGGCAAGCTAGCGTTTCTTTCCCAGTTAAATGGAGTTGAATCACATGCAGTTTCTGGTCCTACAATCAACAGTTGTTTTCTGGTAAAATGAGTCACTATGGAGCTCCCATTGTCATACACAGTGCAAATAGCACTCCCGTCTGCTCCCAGTAAGTACAGTGTATTGAACTGAAGAGGAGCTACTGTTCTTGTCAGTTTCCTAAGCAGAGTTGAACTAGATATGGCCCGTGTGTGTAGGAAGCACAGTTCTTTTGTTCTGAGCAAGCTCACTGTTCAGACCATTTAGGAAAAATAGTAGAGTAGAAGAGTACTCTTTTCTCAAAAGCAGAGTGTGTTTCTTGTAAGGCAAGCTAGTGTTTGTTTCCCAGTCCTAAATGGAGTTGAATCACATGCAGTTTCTGGTCCTACGAGCAAGAGTTGTTTTATGGTAAGAACAGTCACTATTGCGCTCCCATTGCCATACACATGCAAATAGCAATCGCGTCTGTTCCCAGCAAGTACAGTGTATTGGACAGAAGAGGAGCTACTGTTCTTGTCAGTTTCTTAACAGAGTTTAACTAGATATGGCCCGTGTGTGTATGAAGCACAGTTCTTTTGTTCTGAGCAAGCTCACTGTTCGAAACCCTTACGAAACACAGTAGAGTAGAAGAGTGCTTTTTTTCTCAAAAGCAGAGTGTGTTTCTTGTAAGGCAAGCTTGCGTTTGTTTCGCAGTCCTAAAAGGAGTTGAATCCCATGCAGTTTCTGGTCCTAGAGCAAGAGTTGTTTTCTGGTAAGAAGAGTCACTATTGTACTCCCATTGTCATACACATGGCAAATAGCACTGGCGTCTGTTCCCAGCATGTACAGTGTATTGGACTGAAGAGAATCTACTGTTCTTGTCAGTTTCCTAAGCAGAGTTGAACTAGATATGGCCTGTGTGTGTAGGAAGCACAGTTCTTTTGTTCTGAGCAAGCTCACTGTTCTGGCCCTTTAGGAAACACAGTAGAGTAGAAGAGTGCTCTTTTCTCAAAAGCAGAGTGTGTTTTTTGTAAGGCGAGCTAGCGTTTGTTTCCCAGTCCTAAATGGTGTTGAATCTCAGGCAGTTTCTGGTCCTACGAGCAAGAGGTGTTTTCTGGTAAGAAGAGTCACCATTGTGCTCCCATTGCCATACACAGTGCAAATAGCACTCGCGTCTGTTCCCAGCAAGTACTGTGTATTGGACAGAGGAGGAGCTACTGTTCTTTTCAGTTTCCTAAGCAGAGTTGAACTAGATATGGCCCGTGTGTGTAGGAAGCACAGTTCTTTTGTTCTCAGCAAGCTCACTGTTCGGACCCCATAGGAAACACAGTAGAGTAGAAGAGTGTTCTTTTCTCAAATGCAGAGTGTGTTTCTTTTAAGGCAAGTTTGCGTTTGTTTCCCAGTCCTAAATGGAGTTGAATCCCATGCAGTTTCTGGTCCTAGAGCAAGAGTTGTTTTCTGGTAAGAAGAGTCACTATTGTGCTCCCATTGTCATACACAGGCAAATAGCACTGGCGTCTGTTCCCAGCATGTACAGTGTATTGGACTGAAGAGGATCTACTGTTCTTGTCACTTTCCTCAGCAGAGTTGAACTAGATATGGCCCGTGTGTGTAGGAAGCACAGTTCTTTTGTTCTGAGCAAGCTTACTGTTCTGGCCCTATAGGAAACACAGTAGAGTAGAAGCGTGCTCTTTTCTCAAAAGAAGAGTGTGTTTCTTGTAAGGCGAGCTAGCGTTTGTTTCCCAGTCCTAAGTGGAGTTGAATCACATGCAGTTTCTGGTCCTACAAGCAAGAGTTGCTTTCTGGTTAGAAGAGTCACTATTGAGCTCCCAATGTCATGTACAGTGCAAATAGCACTCGCGTATGTTCCCAGCAAGTACAGTGTATTGGAAAGAAGAGGATATACTGTTCTTGTCAGTTTCCTAAGCAGAGTGGAACTAGATATGACCCGTGTGTGTACGAAGCACAGTTCTTTTGTTCTGAGCAAGCTCACGGTTCCGAGCACATAGGAAACACAGTAGAGTAGAAGAGTGCTCTTTTCTCAAAAACAGAGTGTGTTTCTTGTAAGGCGAGCTAGCGTTTGTTTGCCAGTCCTAAATGGAGTTGAATCCCATGCTGTTTCTGGTCCTACGAGCAAGAGTTGTTTTCTGGTAAGAAGAGTCACTATTGCGCTCCCATTGTCATACACAGGGCAAATAGCACTGGCATCTGTTCCCAGCATGTACAGTGTGTTGGACTGAAGAGGATCTACTGTTCTTGTCAGTTTCCTAAGCAGAGTGGAACTAGATATGGCCCGTGTGTATAGGAAGCACAGTTCTTTTGTTCTGAGCAAGGTCACTGTTCTGACGCTTTTGGAAACTCAGTAGAGTAGAAGAGTGCTCTTTTCTCAAAGCAGAGTGAGTTTCTTGTAAGACGAGCTAGCGTTTGTTTCCCAGTCCTAAATGGAGTTTAATCACATGCAGTTTCTGGTCCTACGAGCAAGAGTTGTTTTCTGGAAAAGAGAGTCACTATTGTGCTTCCATTGCCATACACGGTTCAAATAGCACTCGCGTCTGTTCCCAGCAATTACAGTGTACTGGACTGAAGAGGAGCTACTGTTCTTGTCAGTTTCCTAAGCAGAGTTGAACTAGATGTGGCCCGTTTGTGTAGGAAGCACAGTTCTTTTATTCTGAGCAAGCTCACTGTTCTGGCCCTATAAGAAACACTGTAGAGTAGAAGAGTGCTCTTTTCTCAAAAGCAGAGTGTGTTTCTTGTAAGACGAGCTAGCGTTTGTTTCCCAGTCCTACATGGAGTTTAATCACATGCAGTTTCGGGTCCTACGATCAAGAGTTGTTTTCTGGTAAGGAAAGTCACTATTGCGCTCCCTTAGCTGCACACAGTGCAAATAGCACTGGCGTATGTTCCCAGCAAGTACAGTGTATTGGAAAGAAGAGGATATACTGTTCTTGTCAGTTTCCTAAGCAGAGTTGAACTTGATATGACCCGTGTGTGTAGGAAGCACAGTTCATTTTTTCTGAGCAAGCTCACGGTTCGGAGCCCTTAGGAAACACAGTAGAGTAGAAGAGTGCTCTTTTCTCAAAAGCAGAGTGTTTTTCTTGTAAGGCGAGCTAGAGTTTGTTTGCCAGTCCTAAATAGAGTTGAAACACATGCAGTTTCTGGTCCTATGAGCAAGAGTTGTTTTTCTTGTAAGAAGAGTCACTATTATGCTCCCATTGTCATACACAGTGCAAATAGCACTGTCGTTTGTTCCCAGCATGTACAATGTATTGGACTGAAGAGGATCTTCTGTTCTTGTCAGTTGCCAAAACAAAGTTGAACTAGATATGGCCTGTGTGTGTAGGAAGCACAGTTCTTTTGTTCTGAGCAAGCTCACTGTTCAGACTCCATAGGAAACACAGTAGAGTAGAAGAGTGCTCTTTTCTCAAAAGCAGAGTGTGTTTCTTGTAAGGCGAGCTAGTGTTTGTTTCCCAGTCAGAAATGGAGTTGAATCCCACTCAGTTTCTGGTCCTACAAGCAAGAGTTGTTTTCTGGTAAGAAGAGTCACTATTGTGCTCCCTTTGCCATACACAGTGCAAATAGCACTCGTGTCTGCTCCCAGCAAGTACAGTGTATTGGACTGAAGAGGAGCTACTATTTTTGTCAGTTTCCTAAGCAGAGTTGAACTAGATATGGACGGTGTGTGTAGGAAGCAAAGTTCTTTTGTTCTGAGCAAGCACACTGTTCTGGCCCTTTAGGAAACACAGTAGAGTAGAAGAGTGCTCTTTTCTCAAAAGCAGAGTTTGTTTCTTCTAAGGCGCTCTAGCATTTGTTTCCCAGTCCTAAATGAAGTTGAATCACATGCAGTTTCTTGTCCTATGAGCAAGAGTTTTTTTCTGGTTAGAAGAGTCACTATTGTGCTCCCATTGCAATACACAGTGCAAATAGCTCTCGCGTCTGTTCCCAGCAAGCACAGTGTATTGGACTGAAGAGGACCTACTGTTCTTGTCAGTTTCGTAAGCAGAGTTGAACTAGATATGACCCGTGTGTGTAGGAAGGACATTTCTTTTGTTCTGAGCAAGCTCACTGTTCAGACTCCATAGGAAACACAGTAGAGTAGAAGAGTGCTCTTTTCTCAAAAGCAGAGTGTGTTTCTTGTAAGGCTAGCTAGTGTTTGTTTTCTAGTCAGAAACGGAGTTGAATCCCATGCAGTTTCTGGTCTTACAAGCAAGAGTTTTTTTCTGGTAAGAAGAGTCACTATTGCACTCCCATTGCCATACACAGTGCAAATAGCACTCTCGTATGTTCCTAGCATGTACAGTGTACTGGACTGAAGAGGAGCTACAGTTCTTGTCAGTTTCCTAAGCAGAGTTGAAGTAGATATGGCCCGTGTGTGTAGGAAGCACAGTTCTTTTTTTCTTTTCAAGCTCACTGTTCTGGCCCTATAGGATACACAGTAGAGTAGAAGAGAGCTCTTTTCTCAAAAGCAGAGTGTGTTTCTTGTAAGGTGAGCTAACGTTTGTTTCCCAATCCTAAATGAAATTGAATCACATGCAGTTTTTGGTACTACGATCAAGAGTTGTTTTCTGGTAAGGAAAGTCACTATTGCGCTCCCTTTGCCATACACAGTGCAAAAAGCACTCGCATCTGCTCCCAGCAAGTACAGTGTATTGGAGTGAAGAGGAGCTACTGTTCTTGTCAGTTTCCTAAGCAGAGTTGAACTAGATATGGCCCGTGTGTGTAGGAAGCACAGTTCTTTTGTTCTGAGCAAGCTCACTGTTCTGGCCCTATAGGATACACAGTAGAGTAGAAGAGTGCTCTTTTTTCAAAAGCAGAGTGTGTTTCTTGAAATGTGAGCTAGCGTTTGTTTCCCAATCTTAAATGGAATTGAATCACATGCAGTTTTTGGTACTACGATCAAGAGTTGTTTTTTGGTAAAGAAAGTCACTATTGCGCTACCTTTGCCATACACAGTGCAAATAGCACTCGCATCTGTTCCCAGCAAGTACATTGTATTGGACTGAAGAGGAGCTACTGTTCTTGTCAGTTACCTAAGCAGAGTTGAACTAGATATGTCCCGTTTGTGTAGGAAGCACAGTTCTTTTGTTCTGAGAAAGCTCACTGTTCTGGCCTTATAGGAAACACAGTAGAGTAGAAGAGTGCTCTTATCTCAAAAGCAGAGTGTGTTTCTTGTAAGGCAAGCTAGCGTTTGTTTCCCAGTCCTAAATGGAGTTGAATACCATGCAGTTTCTGGTCCTACGAGCAAGAGTTGTTTTCAGGTAAGAAGAGTCACTATTGTGCTCCCATTGTCATACACAGGGCAAATAGCAGGGGCGTCTGTTCCCAGCATGTAAAGTGTATTGGACTGAAGAGGATCTACTCTTCTTGTCAGTTTCCTAAGCAGAGTTGAACTAGATGTGGCCCGTGTGTGTAGGAAGCACAGTTCTTTTGTTCTGAGCAAGCTCACTGTTCTGGCCCTATAGGATACACAGTAGAGTAGAAGAGTGCTCTTTTTTCAAAAGCAGAGTGTGTTTCTTGAAAGTTGAGCTAGCGTTTGTTTCCCAATCTTAAATGGAATTGAATCACATGCAGTTTTTGGTACTACGATCAAGAGTTGTTTTTTGGTAAAGAAAGTCACTATTGCGCTACCTTTGCCATACACAGTGCAAATAGCACTCGCATCTGTTCCCAGCAAGTACATTGTATTGGACTGAAGAGGAGCTACTGTTCTTGTCAGTTACCTAAGCAGAGTTGAACTAGATATGTCCCGTTTGTGTAGGAAGCACAGTTCTTTTGTTCTGAGAAAGCTCACTGTTCTGGCCTTATAGGAAACACAGTAGAGTAGAAGAGTGCTCTTATCTCAAAAGCAGAGTGTGTTTCTTGTAAGGCAAGCTAGCGTTTGTTTCCCAGTCCTAAATGGAGTTGAATACCATGCAGTTTCTGGTCCTACGAGCAAGAGTTGTTTTCAGGTAAGAAGAGTCACTATTGTGCTCCCATTGTCATACACAGGGCAAATAGCAGGGGCGTCTGTTCCCAGCATGTAAAGTGTATTGGACTGAAGAGGATCTACTTTTCTTGTCAGTTTCCTAAGCAGAGTTGAACTAGATATGGCCCGTGTGTGTAGGAAGCACAGTTCTTTTGTTCTGAGCAAGCTCACTGTTCTGGCCCTATAAGAAACACAGTAGAGTAGAAGTGTGCTCTTTTCTCAAAAGCAGAGTGTGTTTCTTGTAAGGCGAGCTAGTGTTTCTTTCCCAATCCTAAATGCAGTTGAACCCCATGCAGTTTCTGGTCCTACGAGCAAGAGTTGTTTTCTGGTAAGAAGAGTCCCTATTGCGCTCCAATTGTCATATACACGGCAAATAGCACTGACATCTGTTCCCAGCATGTACAGTGTGTTGGACTGAAGAGGATCTACTGTTCTTGTCAGTTTCCTAAGCAGAGTTGAACTAGATATGGCCCGTGTGTGTAGGAAGCACAGTTCTTTTGTTCTGAGCTAGCTCACTGTTCTGGCCCAATAGGAAACACAGTAGAGTAGAAGAGTGTTCTTTTCTGAAAAGCAGAGTGTGTTTCTTGTAAGCCGAGCTAGCGTTTGTTTCCCAGTCCTAAATGGTGTTGAATCAAATGCAGTTTCTGGTCCTACAAGCAAGAGTTGTTTTCTGGTACAAAGAGTCACTATTGCGCTCCCATTGCCATTCACAGTGCAAATAGCACTCGCGTCTGTTCCCATCAAGTACAGTGTAGTGGACAGAAGAGGTGATATTTTTCTTGTCAGTTTCCTAACCAGAGTTGAAGTAGATATGGCCCGTGTGTGTAGGAAGCACAGTTCTTTTGTTCTGAGCAAGCTCACTGTTCGAACCCCTTAGGAAACACAGTAGAGTAGAAGAGTGCTTTTTTCTCAAAAGCAGAGTGTGTTTCTTGTAAGGCGAGCTTGCGTTTGTTTCCCAGTCCTAAATGGAGTTGAATCCCATGCAGTTTCTGGTCCTAGAGTAAGAGTTGTTTTCTGGTAAGAAGAGTCACTATTGTGCTCCCATTGTCATACCCAGGGCAAATAGCACTGGCGTCTGTTCCCAGCATGTACAGTGTATTGGACTGAAGAGGATCTACTGTTCTTGTCAGTTTCCTGAGCAGAGTTGAAATAGATATGGCCCATGTGTGTAGGAAGCACAGTTCTTTTGTTCTGAGCAAGCTCACTGTTCTGGCCCTATAAGAAACACAGTAGAGTAGAAGAGTGCTCTTTTATCAAAAGCAGAGTGTGTTTCTTCTAAGGCGAGCTAGGGATTTTTTCCCAGTCCTAAATGGAGTTGAATCACATGCAGTTTCTGGTCCTACAGGCAAGAGTTGTTTTCTGGTAAGAAGAGTCACTATTGAGCTCCCATTGTCATACACAGTGCAAATAGCTCTCGCGTCTCCTCCCAGCAAATACATTGTATTGGACAGAAGAGGAGCTACTGTTCTTGTCAGTTTCCTAAGCAGAGTTGAACTAGATATGGCCCGTGTGTGTAGGAAGCACAGTTCTTTTGTTCTGAGCAAGCTCACTGTTCTGGCCCTATAGGATACACAGTAGAGTAGAAGAGAGCTCTTTTCTCAAAAGCAGAGTGTGTTTCTTGTAAGGCGAGCTAGTGTTCGTTTCCCAACATAAATGGAGTTGAATCACATGCAGTTTCTGGTCCTACGAGCACGAGTTGTGTTCTGGTAAAAAGAGTCACTATTGTGCTTTCATTGCCATACAAAGTGCAAATAGCACTCGCGTCTGTTCACAGCCAATACAGTGTATTGTACAGTGGAGGAGCTACTGTTCCTGTCAGTTCCCTAAGCAGAGTTGAACTAGATATGGCCCGTGTGTGTAGGAAGCACAGTTCTTTTGTTCTGAGCAAGCTCACTGTTCAGACACCATAGGAAACACAGTAGAGTAGAAGAGTGCTCTTTTCTCAAAAGCAGAGTGTGTTTCTTGTAAGGCTAGCTAGTGTTTGTCTCCCAGTCAGAAACGGAGTTGAATCCCACTCAGTTTCTGGTCCTACAAGCAAGAGTTGTTTTCTGGTAAGAAGAGTCACTATGGTGCTCCCTTTGCCATACACAGTGCAAATAGCACTCGTGTCTGCTCCCAGCAAGTACAGTGTATTGAACTGAAGAGGAGCTACTATTTTTGTCAGTTTCCTAAGCAGAGTTGAACTAGATATGGACGGTGTGTGTAGAAAGCAAAGTTCTTTTGTTCTGAGCAAGCTCACTGTTCTGGAACTTTGGGAAACACAGTAGAGTAGAAGAGTGCTCTTTTCTCAAAAGCAGAGTTTGTTTCTTCTAAGGCGCTCTAGCGTTTGTTTCCCAGTCCTAAATGAAGTTGAATCACATGCAATTTCTTGTCCTATGAGCAAGAGTTTTTTTCTGGTAAGAAGAGTCACTATTGTGCTCCCATTGCAATACACAGTGCAAATAGCTCTCGCGTATGTTCCCAGCAAGCACAGTGTATTGGACTGAAGAGGACCTACTGTTCTTGTCAGTTTCGTAAGCAGAGTTGAACTAGATATGACCGGTGTGTGTAGGAAGGACATTTCTTTTGTTCTGAGCAAGCTCACTGTTCAGACTCCATAGGAAACACAGTAGAGTAGAAGAGTGCTCTTTTCTCAAAAGCAGAGTGTGTTTTTTGTAAGGCTAGCTAGTGTTTGTTTTCCAGTCAGAAACGGAGTTGAATCCCATGCAGTTTCTGGTCTTACAAGCAAGAGTTGTTTTATGGTAAGAAGAGTCACTATTGCACTCCCATTGCCATACACAGTGCAAATAGCACTCGCATCTGTTCCCAGCAAGTACATTGTATTGGACTGAAGAGGAGCTACTGTTCTTGTCAGTTACCTAAGCAGAGTTGAACTAGATATGTCCCGTTTGTGTAGGAAGCACAGTTCTTTTGTTCTGAGAAAGCTCACTGTTCTGGCCTTATAGGAAACACAGTAGAGTAGAAGAGTGCTCTTATCTCAAAAGCAGAGTGTGTTTCTTGTAAGGCAAGCTAGCGTTTGTTTCCCAGTCCTAAATGGAGTTGAATACCATGCAGTTTCTGGTCCTACGAGCAAGAGTTGTTTTCAGGTAAGAAGAGTCACTATTGTGCTCCCATTGTCATACACAGGGCAAATAGCAGGGGCGTCTGTTCCCAGCATGTAAAGTGTATTGGACTGAAGAGGATCTACTCTTCTTGTCAGTTTCCTAAGCAGAGTTGAACTAGATGTGGCCCGTGTGTGTAGGAAGCACAGTTCTTTTGTTCTGAGCAAGCTCACTGTTCTGGCCCTATAGGATACACAGTAGAGTAGAAGAGTGCTCTTTTTTCAAAAGCAGAGTGTGTTTCTTGAAAGTTGAGCTAGCGTTTGTTTCCCAATCTTAAATGGAATTGAATCACATGCAGTTTTTGGTACTACGATCAAGAGTTGTTTTTTGGTAAAGAAAGTCACTATTGCGCTACCTTTGCCATACACAGTGCAAATAGCACTCGCATCTGTTCCCAGCAAGTACATTGTATTGGACTGAAGAGGAGCTACTGTTCTTGTCAGTTACCTAAGCAGAGTTGAACTAGATATGTCCCGTTTGTGTAGGAAGCACAGTTCTTTTGTTCTGAGAAAGCTCACTGTTCTGGCCTTATAGGAAACACAGTAGAGTAGAAGAGTGCTCTTATCTCAAAAGCAGAGTGTGTTTCTTGTAAGGCAAGCTAGCGTTTGTTTCCCAGTCCTAAATGGAGTTGAATACCATGCAGTTTCTGGTCCTACGAGCAAGAGTTGTTTTCAGGTAAGAAGAGTCACTATTGTGCTCCCATTGTCATACACAGGGCAAATAGCAGGGGCGTCTGTTCCCAGCATGTAAAGTGTATTGGACTGAAGAGGATCTACTTTTCTTGTCAGTTTCCTAAGCAGAGTTGAACTAGATATGGCCCGTGTGTGTAGGAAGCACAGTTCTTTTGTTCTGAGCAAGCTCACTGTTCTGGCCCTATAAGAAACACAGTAGAGTAGAAGTGTGCTCTTTTCTCAAAAGCAGAGTGTGTTTCTTGTAAGGCGAGCTAGTGTTTCTTTCCCAATCCTAAATGCAGTTGAACCCCATGCAGTTTCTGGTCCTACGAGCAAGAGTTGTTTTCTGGTAAGAAGAGTCCCTATTGCGCTCCAATTGTCATATACACGGCAAATAGCACTGACATCTGTTCCCAGCATGTACAGTGTGTTGGACTGAAGAGGATCTACTGTTCTTGTCAGTTTCCTAAGCAGAGTTGAACTAGATATGGCCCGTGTGTGTAGGAAGCACAGTTCTTTTGTTCTGAGCTAGCTCACTGTTCTGGCCCAATAGGAAACACAGTAGAGTAGAAGAGTGTTCTTTTCTGAAAAGCAGAGTGTGTTTCTTGTAAGCCGAGCTAGCGTTTGTTTCCCAGTCCTAAATGGTGTTGAATCAAATGCAGTTTCTGGTCCTACAAGCAAGAGTTGTTTTCTGGTACAAAGAGTCACTATTGCGCTCCCATTGCCATTCACAGTGCAAATAGCACTCGCGTCTGTTCCCATCAAGTACAGTGTAGTGGACAGAAGAGGTGATATTTTTCTTGTCAGTTTCCTAACCAGAGTTGAAGTAGATATGGCCCGTGTGTGTAGGAAGCACAGTTCTTTTGTTCTGAGCAAGCTCACTGTTCGAACCCCTTAGGAAACACAGTAGAGTAGAAGAGTGCTTTTTTCTCAAAAGCAGAGTGTGTTTCTTGTAAGGCGAGCTTGCGTTTGTTTCCCAGTCCTAAATGGAGTTGAATCCCATGCAGTTTCTGGTCCTAGAGTAAGAGTTGTTTTCTGGTAAGAAGAGTCACTATTGTGCTCCCATTGTCATACCCAGGGCAAATAGCACTGGCGTCTGTTCCCAGCATGTACAGTGTATTGGACTGAAGAGGATCTACTGTTCTTGTCAGTTTCCTGAGCAGAGTTGAAATAGATATGGCCCATGTGTGTAGGAAGCACAGTTCTTTTGTTCTGAGCAAGCTCACTGTTCTGGCCCTATAAGAAACACAGTAGAGTAGAAGAGTGCTCTTTTATCAAAAGCAGAGTGTGTTTCTTCTAAGGCGAGCTAGGGATTTTTTCCCAGTCCTAAATGGAGTTGAATCACATGCAGTTTCTGGTCCTACAGGCAAGAGTTGTTTTCTGGTAAGAAGAGTCACTATTGAGCTCCCATTGTCATACACAGTGCAAATAGCTCTCGCGTCTCCTCCCAGCAAATACATTGTATTGGACAGAAGAGGAGCTACTGTTCTTGTCAGTTTCCTAAGCAGAGTTGAACTAGATATGGCCCGTGTGTGTAGGAAGCACAGTTCTTTTGTTCTGAGCAAGCTCACTGTTCTGGCCCTATAGGATACACAGTAGAGTAGAAGAGAGCTCTTTTCTCAAAAGCAGAGTGTGTTTCTTGTAAGGCGAGCTAGTGTTCGTTTCCCAACATAAATGGAGTTGAATCACATGCAGTTTCTGGTCCTACGAGCACGAGTTGTGTTCTGGTAAAAAGAGTCACTATTGTGCTTTCATTGCCATACAAAGTGCAAATAGCACTCGCGTCTGTTCACAGCCAATACAGTGTATTGTACAGTGGAGGAGCTACTGTTCCTGTCAGTTCCCTAAGCAGAGTTGAACTAGATATGGCCCGTGTGTGTAGGAAGCACAGTTCTTTTGTTCTGAGCAAGCTCACTGTTCAGACACCATAGGAAACACAGTAGAGTAGAAGAGTGCTCTTTTCTCAAAAGCAGAGTGTGTTTCTTGTAAGGCTAGCTAGTGTTTGTCTCCCAGTCAGAAACGGAGTTGAATCCCACTCAGTTTCTGGTCCTACAAGCAAGAGTTGTTTTCTGGTAAGAAGAGTCACTATGGTGCTCCCTTTGCCATACACAGTGCAAATAGCACTCGTGTCTGCTCCCAGCAAGTACAGTGTATTGAACTGAAGAGGAGCTACTATTTTTGTCAGTTTCCTAAGCAGAGTTGAACTAGATATGGACGGTGTGTGTAGAAAGCAAAGTTCTTTTGTTCTGAGCAAGCTCACTGTTCTGGAACTTTGGGAAACACAGTAGAGTAGAAGAGTGCTCTTTTCTCAAAAGCAGAGTTTGTTTCTTCTAAGGCGCTCTAGCGTTTGTTTCCCAGTCCTAAATGAAGTTGAATCACATGCAATTTCTTGTCCTATGAGCAAGAGTTTTTTTCTGGTAAGAAGAGTCACTATTGTGCTCCCATTGCAATACACAGTGCAAATAGCTCTCGCGTATGTTCCCAGCAAGCACAGTGTATTGGACTGAAGAGGACCTACTGTTCTTGTCAGTTTCGTAAGCAGAGTTGAACTAGATATGACCGGTGTGTGTAGGAAGGACATTTCTTTTGTTCTGAGCAAGCTCACTGTTCAGACTCCATAGGAAACACAGTAGAGTAGAAGAGTGCTCTTTTCTCAAAAGCAGAGTGTGTTTTTTGTAAGGCTAGCTAGTGTTTGTTTTCCAGTCAGAAACGGAGTTGAATCCCATGCAGTTTCTGGTCTTACAAGCAAGAGTTGTTTTATGGTAAGAAGAGTCACTATTGCACTCCCATTGCCATACACAGTGCAAATAGCACTCGCGTCTGTTCCCAGCATGTACAGTGTATTGGACTGAAGAGGAGCTACTGTTCTTGTCAGTTTCCTAAGCAGAGTTGAACTAGATATGGCCCGTGTGTGTAGGAAGCACAGTTCTTTTGTTCTGAGAAAGCTCACTGTTCTGGCCTTATAGGAAACACAGTAGAGTAGAAGAGTGCTCTTATCTCAAAAGCAGAGTGTGTTTCTTGTAAGGCAAGCTAGCGTTTGTTTCCCAGTCCTAAATGGAGTTGAATCCCATGCAGTTTCTGGTCCTACGAGCAAAAGTTGTTTTCAGGTAAGAAGAGTCACTATTGTGCTCCCATTGTCATACACAGGGCAAATAGCACGGGCGTCTGTTCCCAGCATGTAAAGTGTATTGGACTGAAGAGGATCTACTCTTCTTGTCAGTTTCCTAAGCAGAGTTGAACTAGATATGGCCCGTGTGTGTAGGAAGCACAGTTCTTTTGTTCTGAGCAAGCTCACTGTTCTGGCCCTATAAGAAACACAGTAGAGTAGAAGTGTGCTCTTTTCTCAAAAGCAGAGTGTGTTTCTTGTAAGGCGAGCTAGCGTTTCTTTCCCAATCCTAAATGCAGTTGAACCCCATGCAGTTTCTGGTCCTACGAGCAAGAGTTGTTTTCTGGTAAGAAGAGTCCCTATTGCGCTCCAATTGTCATATTCAGGGCAAATAGCACTCGCATCTGTTCCCAGCATGTACAGTGTGTTGGACTGAAGAGGATCTACTGTTCTTGTCAGTTTCCTAAGCAGAGTTGAACTAGATATGGCCCGTGTGTGTAGGAAGCACAGTTCTTTTGTTCTGAGCTAGCTCACTCTTCTGGCCCTATAGGAAACACAGTAGATTAGAAGAGTGTTCTTTTCTGAAAAGCAGAGTGTGTTTCCTGTAAGGCGAGCTAGCGTTTGTTTCCCAGTCCTAAATGGTGTTGAATCAAATGCAGTTTCTGGTCCTACAAGCAAGAGTTGTTTTCTGGTACAAAGAGTCACTATTGTGCTCCCATGGCCATTCACAGTGCAAATAGCACTCGCGTCTGTTCCCATCAAGTACAGTGTAGTGGACAGAAGAGGTGATATTTTTCTTGTCAGTTTCCTAACCAGAGTTGAACTAGATATGGCCCGTGTGTGTAGGAAGCACAGTTCTTTTGTTCTGAGCAAGCTCACTTTTCGAAACCCTAGGAAACACAGTAGAGTAGAAGAGTGCTTTTTTTCTCAAAAGCAGAGTGTGTTTCTTGTAAGGCGAGCTTGCGTTTGTTTCCCAGTCCTAAATGGAGTTGAATCCCATGCAGTTTCTGGTCCTAGAGCAAGAGTTGTTTTCTGGTAGGAAGAGTCACTATTGTACTCCCATTGTCATACACATGGCAAATAGCACTGGCGTCTGTTCCCAGCATGTACAGTGTATTGGACTGAAGAGAATCTACTGTTCTTGTCAGTTTCCTAAGCAAAGTTGAACTAGATATGGCCCGTGTGTGTAGGAAGCACAGTTCTTTTGTTCTGAGCTAGCTCACTGTTCTGGCACTTTAGGAAACACAGTAGAGTAGAAGAGTGCTCTTTTCTTAAAAGCAGAGTGTGTTTCTTGTAAGGCGAGCTAGCGTTTGTTTCCCAGTCCTAAATGGTGTTGAATCTCAGGCAGTTTCTGGTCCTACGAGCAAGAGTTGTTTTCTGGTAAGAAGAGTCACCATTGCGCTCCCATTGCCATACACAGTGCAAACAGCACTCGCGTCTGTTCCCAGCAAGTACTGTGTATTGGACGGAGGAGGAGCTACTGTTCTTGTCAGTTTCCTAAGCAGAATTGAACTAGATATGGCCCGTGTGTGCAGGAAGCACAGTTCTTTTGTTCTGAGCAAGCTCACTGTTCGGACCCCATAGGAAACACAGTAGAGTAGAAGAGTGTTCTTTTCTCAAATGCAGAGTGTGTTTCTTTTAAGGCGAGCTTGCGTTTGTTTCCCAGTCCTAAATGGAGTTGAATCCCATGCAGTTGCTGGTCCTAGAGCAAGAGTTGTTTTCTGGTAAGAAGAGTCACTATTGTGCTCCCATTGTCATACACAGGGCAAATAGCACTGGCGTCTGTTCCCAGCATGTACAGTGTATTGGACTGAAGAGGATCTACTGTTCTTGTCATTTTCCTCAGCAGAGTTGAAGTAGATATGGCCCGTGTGTGTAGGAAGCACAGTTCTTTTGTTCTGAGCAAACTCACTCTTCTGGCCCTATAGGAAACACAGTAGAGTAGAAGCGTGCTATTTTCTCAAAAGAAGAGTGTGTTTCTTGTAAGGCGAGCTAGCGTTTGTTTCCCAGTCCTAAATGGTGTTGAATCACATGCAGTTTCTGGTCCTACAAGCAAGAGTTGCTTTCTGGTTAGAAGAGTCACTATTGAGCTCCCAATGTCATGTACAGTGCAAATAGCACTCGCGTATGTTCCCAGCAATTGCAGTGTATTGGAAAAAAGAGGATATACTGTTCTTGTCAGTTTCCTAAGCAGAGTGGAACTAGATATGACCCGTGTGTATACGAAGCACAGTTCTTTTGTTCTGAGCAAGCTCACGGTTCCAAGCCCATAGGAAACACAGTAGAGTAGAAGAGTGCTCTTTTCTCAAAAACAGAGTGTGTTTCTTGTAAGGCGAGCTAGCGTTTGTTTGCCAGTCCTAAATGGAGTTGAATCCCATGCTGTTTCTGGTCCTACGAGCAAGAGTTGTTTTCTGGTAAGAAGAGTCACTATTGCGCTCCCATTGTCATACACAGGGCAAATAGCACTGGCATCTGTTCCCAGCATGTACAGTGTGTTGGACTGACGAGGATCTACTGTTCTTGTCAGTTTCCTAAGCAGAGTGGAACTAGATATGGCCCGTGTGTATAGAAAGCACAGTTCTTTTGTTCTGAGCAAGGTCACTGTTCTGACCCTTTAGGAAACTCAGTAGAGTAGAAGAGTGCTCTTTTCTCAAAAGCAGAGTGTGTTTCTTGTAAGACGAGCTAGCGTTTGTTTCCCAGTCCTAAATGGAATTTATTCACATGCAGTTTTGGGTCCTACGATCAAGAGTTGTTTTCTGGTAAGGAAAGTCACTATTGCGCTCCCTTAGCCGCACACAGTGCAAATAGCACTGGCGTATGTTCCCAGCAAGAACAGTGTATTGGAAAGAAGAGGATATACTGTTCTTGTCAGTTTCCTAAGCAGAGTTGAACTTGATATGACCCGTGTGTGTAGGAAGCACAGTTCTTTTTTTCTGAGCAAGCTCACGGTTCGGAGCCCTTAGGAAACACAGTAGAGTAGAAGAGTGCTCTTTTCTCAAAAGCAGAGTGTGTTTCTTGTAAGGCGAGCTAGAGTTTGTTTGCCAGTCCTAAATAGAGTTGAAACACATGCAGTTTCTGGTCCTATGAGCAAGAGTTGTTTTTCTTGTAAGAAGAGTCACTATTATGCTCCCATTGTCATACACAGCGCAAATAGCACTGTCGTCTGCTCCCAGCATGTACAATGTATTGGACTGAAGAGGATCTTCTGTTCTTGTCAGTTTCCAAAACAGAGTTGAACTAGATATGGCCCGTGTGTGTAGGAAGCACAGTTCTTTTGTTCTGAGCAAGCTCACTCTTCTGGCCCTATAGGAAACACAGTAGAGTAGAAGAGTGCTCTTTTCTCAAAAGCAGAGTGTGTTTCTTGTAAGGCGAGCTAGCATTTGTTTCCCAGTCCTAAATGCAGTTGAATCCCATGCAGTTTCTGGTCCTACGAGCAAGAGTTGTTTTCTGGTAAGAATAATCCCTATTGCTCTCCAATTGTCATATACAGGGCAAATAGCGCTGGCATCTGTTCCCAGCATGTACAGTGTATTGGACTGAAGAGGATCTACTGTTCTTGTCAGTTTCCTAAGCAGAGTTGAACTAGATATGGCCCGTGTGTGTAGGAAGCACAGTTCTTTTGTTCTGAGCTTGCTCACTGTTCTGGCCCTATAGGAAACACAGTAGAGTAGAAGAGTGTTCTTTTCTGAAAAGCACAGTGTGTTTCTTGTAAGGCGAGCTAGAGTTTGTTTCCCAGTCCTAAATGGTGTTGAATCAAATGCAGTTTCTGGTCCTACAAGCAAGAGTTGTTTTCTGGTACAAAGAGTCACTATTGCGCTCCCATTGCCATTCACAGTGCAAATACCACTCGCGTCTGTTCCCATCAAGTACAGTGTAGTGGACAGAAGAGGTGATACTTTTCTTGTCAGTTTCCTCACCAGAGTTGAACTAGATATGGCACGTGTGTGTAGGAAGCACAGTTCTTTTGTTCTGAGCAAGCTCACTGCTCAAACCCCTTAGGAAACACAGTAGAGTAGAAGAGTGCTTTTTTCTCAAAAGCAGAGTGTGTTTCTTATAAGGCAAGCTTGCGTTTGTTTCCCAGTCCTAAATGGAGTTGAATCCCATGCAGTTTCTGGTCCTAGAGCAAGAGTTGTTTTCTGGTAGGAAGAGTCACTATTGTGCTCCCATTGTCATACCCAGGGCAAATAGTACTGGCGTCTGTTCCCAGCATGTACAGTGTATTGGACTGAAGAGGATCTACTGTTCTTGTCAGTTTCCTAACCAGAGTTGAACTAGATATGGCCCGTGTGTGTAGGAAGCACAGTTCTTTTGTTCTGAGCAAGCTCACTGTTCGAAACTCTTAGGAAACACAGTAGAGTAGAAGAGTGCTTTTTTCTCAAAAGCAGAGTGTGTTTCTTATAAGGCAAGCTTGCGTTTGTTTCCCAGTCCTAAATGGAGTTGAATCCCATGTAGTTTCTGGTCCTAGAGCAAGAGTTGTTTTCTGGTAGGAAGAGTCACTATTGTGCTCCCATTGTCATACCCAGGGCAAATAGCACTGGCGTCTGTTCCCAGCATGTACAGTGTATTGGACTGAAGAGGATCTACTGTTCTTGTCAGTTTCCTGAGCAGAGTTGAACTAGATATGGCCCGTGTGTGTAGGAAGCACAGTTCTTTTGTTCTGAGCAAGCTCACTGTTCTGGCCCTATAGGATACACAGTAGAGTAGAAGAGTGCTCTTTTCTCAAAAGCAGAGTGTGTTTCTTGTAAGGCGAGCTAGCGTTTGTTTCCCAGTCCTAAATGAAGTTGAATCCCATGCAGATTCTGGTCCTACGAGCAGAGTTGTTTTCTGGTAAGAAGAGTCACTATTGTGCTCTCATTGTCATACACAGGGCAAATAGCATGGGCGTCTGTTCCCAGCATGTAAAGTGTATTGGACTGAGGAGGATCTACTCTTCTTGTCAGTTTCCTAAGCAGAGTTGAACTAGATATGGCCCGTGTGTGTAGGAAGCACAGTTCTTTTGTTCTGAGCTTGCTCACTGTTCTGGCCCTATAGGAAACACAGTAGAGTAGAAGAGTGTTCTTTTCTCAAAAGCAGAGTGTGTTTCTTGTAAGGCGAGCTAGCATTTCTTTCCCAGTCCTAAATGGTGTTGAATCAAATGCAGTTTCTGGTCCTACAAGCAAGAGTTGTTTTCTGGTACAAAGAGTCACTATTGCGCTCCCATTGCCATTCACAGTGCAAATAGCACTCGCGTCTGTTCCCATCAAGTACAGTGTAGTGGACAGAAGAGGTGATATTTTTCTTGTCAGTTTCCTAACCAGAGTTGAACTAGATATGGCCCGTGTGTGTAGGAAGCACAGTTCTTTTGTTCTGAGCAAGCTCACTGTTCGAAACTCTTAGGAAACACAGTAGAGTAGAAGAGTGCTTTTTTCTCAAAAGCAGAGTGTGTTTCTTATAAGGTAAGCTTGCGTTTGTTTCCCAGTCCTAAATGGAGTTGAATCCCATGCAGTTTCTGGTCCTAGAACAAGAGTTGTTTTCTGGTAGGAAGAGTCACTATTGTGCTCCCATTGTCATACCCAGGGCAAATAGCACTGGCGTCTGTTCCCAGCATGTACAGTGTATTGGACTGAAGAGGATCTACTGTTCTTGTATTTCCTGAGCAGAGTTGAACTAGATATGGCCCGTGTGTGTAGGAAGCACAGTTCTTTTGTTCTGAGCAAGCTCACTGTTCTGGCCCTATAAGAAACACATTAGAGTAGAAGAGTGCTCTTTTCTCAAAAGCAGAGTGTGTTTCTTCTTAGGCGAGCTAGGGATTGTTTCCCAGTCCTAAATGGAGTTGAATCACATGCAGTTTCTGGTCCTACAGGCAAGAGTTGTTTTCTGGTAAGAAGAGTCACTATTGAGCTCCCATTGTCATACAGTGCAAATAACTCTCCCGTCTGCTCCCAGCAAATACATTGTATTGAACAGAAGAGGAGCTACTGTTCTTGTCAGTTTCCTAAGCAGAGTTGAACTAGATATGGCCCGTGTGTGTAGGAAGCACAGTTCTTTTGTTCTGAGCAAGCTCACTGTTCTGGCCCTATAGGATACACAGTAGAGTAGAAGAGTGCTCTTTTCTCAAAAGCAGAGTGTGTTTCTTGTAAGGCGAGCTAGCGTTTGTTTCCCAACCTAAATGGAGTTGAATCACATGCAGTTTCTGGTCCTACGAGCAGGAGTTGTGTTCTGGTAAAAAGAGTCACTATTGTGCTTTCATTGCCATACAAAGTGCAAATAGCACTCGCGTCTGTTCACAGCCAAGTACAGTGTATTGTACAGTAGAGGAGCTACTGTTCCTGTCAGTTCCCTAAGTAGAGTTGAACTAGATATGGCCCGTGTGTGTAGGAAGCACAGTTCTTTTGTTCTGAGCAAGCTCACTGTTCAGACCCCATAGGAAACACAGTAGAGTAGAAGAGTGCTCTTTTCTCAAAAGCAGATTGTGTTTCTTTTAAGGCTAGCTAGTGTTTGTTTCCCAGTCAGAAACGGAGTTGAATCCCACTCAGTTTCTGGTCCTACAAGCAAGAGTTGTTTTCTGGTAAGAAGAGTCACTATTGTGCTCCCTTTGCCATACACAGTGCAAACAGCACTCGTGTCTGCTCCCAGCAAGTACAGTGTATTGAACTGAAGAGGAGCTACTATTTTTGTCAGTTTCCTAAGCAGAGTTGAACTAGATATGGACGGTGTGTGTAGGAAGCAAAGTTCTTTTGTTCTGAGCAAGCTCACTGTTCTGGCCCTTTAGGAAACACAGTAGAGTAGAAGAGTGCTCTTTTCTCAAAAGCAGAGTTTGTTTCTTCTAAGGCGCTCTAGCGTTTGTTTCCCAGTCCTAAATGAAGTTGAATCACATGCAGTTTCTTGTCCTATGAGCAAGAGTTTTTTTCTGGTAAGAAGAGTCACTATTGTGCTCCCATTGCAATACACAGTGCAAATAGCTCTCGCGTCTGTTCCCAGCAAGCACAGTGTATTGGACTGAAGAGGACCTACTGTTCTTGTCAGTTTCCTAAGCAGAGTTGAACTAGATATGACCCGTGTGTGTAGGAAGCACATTTCTTTTGTTCTGAGAAAGCTCACTGTTCAGACTCCATAGGAAACACTGTAGAGTAGAAGAGTGCTCTTTTCTCAAAAGCAGAGTGTGTTTCTTGTAAGGCTAGCTAGTGTTTGTTTTCCAGTCAGAAACGGAGTTGAATCCCATGCAGTTTCTGGTCTTACAAGCAAGAGTTGTTTTATGGTAAGAAGAGTCACTATTGCGCTCCCATTGCCATACACAGTGCAAATAGCACTCGCGTCTGTTCCCAGCATGTACAGTGTATTGGACTGAAGAGGAGCTACTGTTCTTGTCAGTTTCCTAAGCAGAGTTGAAATACATATGGCCCGTGTGTGTAGGAAGCACAGTTCTTTTGTTCTGAGCAAGCTCACTGTTCTGGCCCTATAGGATACACAGTAGAGTAGAAGAGTGCTCTTTTCTCAAAAGCAGAGTGTGTTTCTTGAAAGGTGAGCTAGCATTTGTTTACCAATCTTAAATGGAATTGAATCACATGCAGTTTTTGGTACTACGATCAAGAGTTGTTTTCTGGTAAAGAAAGTCACTATTGCGCTACCTTTGCCATACACAGTGCAAATAGCACTTGCATCTGTTCCCAGCAAGTACAGTGTGTTGGACTGAAGAGGATCTACTGTTCTTGTCAGTATCCTAAGCAGAGTTGAACTAGATATGGCCCGTGTGTGTAGGAAGCACAGTTCTTTTTTCTGAGAAAGCTCACTGTTCTGGCCTTATAGGAAACACAGTAGAGTAGAAGAGTGCTCTTATCTCAAAAGCAGAGTGTGTTTCTTGTAAGGCAAGCTAGCGTTTGTTTCCCAGTCCTAAATGGAGTTGAATCCCATGCAGATTCTGGTCCTACGAGCAGAGTTGTTTTCTGGTAAGAAGAGTCACTATTGTGCTCCCATTGTCATACACAGGGCAAATAGCATGGGCGTCTGTTCCCAGCATGTAAAGTGTATTGGACTGAAGAGGATCTACTCTTCTTGTCAGTTTCCTAAGCAGAGTTGAACTAGATATGGCCCGTGTGTGTAGGAAGCACAGTTCTTTTGTTCTGAGCTTGCTCACTGTTCTGGCCCTATAGGAAACACAGTAGAGTAGAAGAGTGTTCTTTTCTCAAAAGCAGAGTGTGTTTCTCGTAAGGCGAGCTAGCATTTCTTTCCCAGTCCTAAATGGTGTTGAATCAAATGCAGTTTCTGGTCCTACAAGCAAGAGTTGTTTTCTGGTACAAAGAGTCACTATTGCGCTCCCATTGCCATTCACAGTGCAAATAGCACTCGCG
The DNA here is from genome assembly GCF_949786415.1 of Peromyscus eremicus. Classification (NCBI taxonomy): domain Eukaryota; kingdom Metazoa; phylum Chordata; class Mammalia; order Rodentia; family Cricetidae; genus Peromyscus; species Peromyscus eremicus. Next base: position 75,228 of record NW_026735212.1, on the reverse strand, counting down.
TCTGTTCCCATCAAGTACAGTGTAGTGGACAGAAGAGGTGATATTTTTCTTGTCAGTTTCCTAACCAGAGTTGAACTAGATATGGCCCGTGTGTGTAGGAAGCACAGTTCTTTTGTTCTGAGCAAGCTCACTGTTCGAAACTCTTAGGAAACACAGTAGAGTAGAAGAGTGCTTTTTTCTCAAAAGCAGAGTGTGTTTCTTATAAGGTAAGCTTGCGTTTGTTTCCCAGTCCTAAATGGAGTTGAATCCCATGCAGTTTCTGGTCCTAGAGCAAGAGTTGTTTTCTGGTAGGAAGAGTCACTATTGTGCTCCCATTGTCATACCCAGGGCAAATAGCACTGGCGTCTGTTCCCAGCATGTACAGTGTATTGGACTGAAGAGGATCTACTGTTCTTGTCAGTTTCCTGAGCAGAGTTGAACTAGATATGGCCGTGTGTGTAGGAAGCACAGTTCTTTTGTTCTGAGCAAGCTCACTGTTCTGGCCCTATAAGAAACACATTAGAGTAGAAGAGTGCTCTTTTCTCAAAAGCAGAGTGTGTTTCTTCTTAGGCGAGCTAGGGATTGTTTCCCAGTCCTAAATGGAGTTGAATCACATGCAGTTTCTGGTCCTACAGGCAAGAGTTGTTTTCTGGTAAGAAGAGTCACTATTGAGCTCCCATTGTCATACAGTGCAAATAACTCTCCCGTCTGCTCCCAGCAAATACATTGTATTGAACAGAAGAGGAGCTACTGTTCTTGTCAGTTTCCTGAGCAGAGTTGAACTAGATATGGCCCGTGTGTGTAGGAAGCACAGTTCTTTTGTTCTGAGCAAGCTCACTGTTCTGGCCCTATAGGATACACAGTAGAGTAGAAGAGTGCTCTTTTCTCAAAAGCAGAGTGTGTTTCTTGTAAGGCGAGCTAGCGTTTGTTTCCCAACCTAAATGGAGTTGAATCACATGCAGTTTCTGGTCCTACGAGCAGGAGTTGTGTTCTGGTAAAAAGAGTCACTATTGTGCTTTCATTGCCATACAAAGTGCAAATAGCACTCGCGTCTGTTCACAGCCAAGTACAGTGTATTGTACAGTAGAGGAGCTACTGTTCCTGTCAGTTCCCTAAGTAGAGTTGAACTAGATATGGCCCGTGTGTGTAGGAAGCACAGTTCTTTTGTTCTGAGCAAGCTCACTGTTCAGACCCCATAGGAAACACAGTAGAGTAGAAGAGTGCTCTTTTCTCAAAAGCAGAGTGTGTTTCTTTTAAGGCTAGCTAGTGTTTGTTTCCCAGTCAGAAACGGAGTTGAATCCCACTCAGTTTCTGGTCCTACAAGCAAGAGTTGTTTTCTGGTAAGAAGAGTCACTATTGTGCTCCCTTTGCCATACACAGTGCAAATAGCACTCGTGTCTGCTCCCAGCAAGTACAGTGTATTGAACTGAAGAGGAGCTACTATTTTTGTCAGTTTCCTAAGCAGAGTTGAACTAGATATGGACGGTGTGTGTAGGAAGCAAAGTTCTTTTGTTCTGAGCAAGCTCACTGTTCTGGCCCTTTAGGAAACACAGTAGAGTAGAAGAGTGCTCTTTTCTCAAAAGCAGAGTTTGTTTCTTCTAAGGCGCTCTAGCGTTTGTTTCCCAGTCCTAAATGAAGTTGAATCACATGCAGTTTCTTGTCCTATGAGCAAGAGTTTTTTTCTGGTAAGAAGAGTCACTATTGTGCTCCCATTGCAATACACAGTGCAAATAGCTCTCGCGTCTGTTCCCAGCAAGCACAGTGTATTGGACTGAAGAGGACCTACTGTTCTTGTCAGTTTCCTAAGCAGAGTTGAACTAGATATGACCCGTGTGTGTAGGAAGGACATTTCTTTTGTTCTGAGCAAGCTCACTGTTCAGACTCCATAGGAAACACTGTAGAGTAGAAGAGTGCTCTTTTCTCAAAAGCAGAGTGTGTTTCTTGTAAGGCTAGCTAGTGTTTGTTTTCCAGTCAGAAACGGAGTTGAATCCCATGCAGTTTCTGGTCTTACAAGCAAGAGTTGTTTTATGGTAAGAAGAGTCACTATTGAGCTCCCATTGCCATACACAGTGCAAATAGCACTCGCATCTGCTCCCAGCATGTACAGTGTATTGGACTGAAGAGGAGCTACTGTTCTTGTCAGTTTCCTAAGCAGAGTTGAACTACATATGGCCCGTGTGTGTAGGAAGCACAGTTCTTTTGTTCTGAGCAAGCTCACTGTTCTGGCCCTATAGGATACACAGTAGAGTAGAAGAGTGCTCTTTTCTCAAAAGCAGAGTGTGTTTCTTGAAAGGTGAGCTAGCATTTGTTTACCAAACTTAAATGGAATTGAATCACATGCAGTTTTTGGTACTACGATCAAGAGTTGTTTTCTGGTAAAGAAAGTCACTATTGCGCTACCTTTGCCATACACAGTGCAAATAGCACTTGCATCTGTTCCCAGCAAGTACAGTGTGTTGGACTGAAGAGGATCTACTGTTCTTGTCAGTATCCTAAGCAGAGTTGAACTAGATATGGCCCGTGTGTGTAGGAAGCACAGTTCTTTTGTTCTGAGAAAGCTCACTGTTCTGGCCTTATAGGAAACACAGTAGAGTAGAAGAGTGCTCTTATCTCAAAAGCAGAGTGTGTTTCTTGTAAGGCAAGCTAGCGTTTGTTTCCCAGTCCTAAAGGGAGTTGAATCCCATGCAGTTTCTGGTCCTACGAGCAGAGTTGTTTTCTGGTATTAAGAGTCACTATTGTGCTCCCATTGTCATACACAGGGCAAATAGCACGGGCGTCTGTTCCCAGCATGTAAAGTGTATTGGACTGAAGAGGATCTACTCTTCTTGTCAGTTTCCTAAGCAGAGTTGAACTAGATATGGCCCGTGTGTGTAGGAAGCACAGTTCTTTTGTTCTGAGCAAGCTCACTCTTCTGGCCCTATAAGAAACACAGTAGAGTAAAAGTGTGCTCTTTTCTCAAAAGCAGAGTGTGTTTCTTGTAAGGCGAGCTAGCGTTTCTTTCCCAATCCTAAATGCAGTTGAATCCCATGCAGTTTCTGGTACTACGAGCAAGAGTTGTTTTCTGGTAAGAAGAGTCCCTATTGCGCTCCAATTGTCATATTCAGGGCAAATAGCACTGGCATCTGTTCCCAGCATGTACAGTGTGTTGGACTGAAGAGGATCTACTGTTCTTGTCAGTTTCCTAAGCAGAGTTGAACTAGATATGGCCCGTGTGTGTAGGAAGCACAGTTCTTTTGTTCTGAGCTTGCTCACTGTTCTGGCACTATAGGAAACACAGTAGAGTAGAAGAGTGTTCTTTTCTGAAAAGCAGAGTGTGTTTCTTGTAAGGGGAGCTAGCATTTCTTTCCCAGTCCTAAATGGTGTTGAATCAAATGCAGTTTCTGGTCCTACAAGCAAGAGTTGTTTTCTGGTACAAAGAGTCACTATTGCGCTCCCATTGCCATTCACAGTGCAAATAGCACTCGCGTCTATTCCCATCAAGTACAGTGTAGTGGACAGAAGAGGTGATATTTTTCTTGTCAGTTTCCTAACCAGAGATGAACTAGATATGGCCCGTGTGTGTAGGAAGCACAGTTCTTTTGTTCTGAGCAAGCTCACTGTTCCAAACTCTTAGGAAACACAGTAGAGTAGAAGAGTGCTTTTTTTCTCAAAAGCAGAGTGTGTTTCTTGTAAGGCGAGCTTGCGTTTGTTTCCCAGTCCTAAATGGAGTTGAATCCCATGCAGTTTCTGGTCCTAGAGCAAGAGTTGTTTTCTGGTAAGAAGAGTCACTATTGTGCTCCCATTGTCATACCCAGGGCAAATAGCACTGGCGTCAGTTCCGAGCAAGTATATTGTACTGGACTGAAGAGGACCTACTGTTCTTGTCAGTTTCCTAAGCAGAGTTTAACTAGATATGACCCGTGTGTGTAGGAAGGACATTTCTTTTGTTCTGAGCAAGCTCACTGATCAGACTCCATAGGAAACACAGTAGCGTAGAAGAGTGCTCTTTTCTCAAAAGCAGAGTGTGTTTCTTGTAAGGCTAGCTAGTGTTTGTTTTCCAGTCAAAAACGGAGTTGAATCCCATGCAGTTTCTGGTCTTACAAGCAAGAGTTGTTTTATGGTAAGAAGAGTCACTATTCCACTCCCATTGCCATACACAGTGCAAATAGCACTCGCGTCTGTTCCCAGCATATACAGTGTATTGGACTGAAGAGGAGCTACTGTTCTTGTCAGTTTCCTAAGCAGAGTTGAACTAGATATGGCCCGTGTGTGTAGGAAGCACAGTTCTTTTGTTCTGAGCAAGCTCACTGTTCTGGCCCTATAGGAAACACAGTAGAGTAGAAGAGTGCTCTTTTCTCAAAAGCAGAGTGTGTTTCTTGTAAGGCGAGCTAGCGTTTGTTTCCCAGTCCTAAATGGAGTTGAATCACATGCAGTTTCTGGTCCTACGAGCAAGAGTTGTTTTCTGGTAAGGAAAGTCACTATAGTGCTCCCATTGCCATACACAGTGCAAATAGCACTCGCGTCTGCTCCCAGCAAGTACAGTGTATTGGACTGAAATGGAGCTACTGTTCTTGTCAGTTTTCGAAGCAGAGTTGAACTAGATATGGCCCATGTGTGTAGGAAGCACAGTTCTTTTTTTCTGAGCAGCTCACTGTTCGGACCCCATAGGAAACACAGTAGAGTAGAAGAGTGCTCTTTTCTCTAAAGCATAGTGTGTTTTGTGCAAGGCAAGCTAGTGTTTGTTTCCCAGTCCTAAATGGAGTTGAATCCCATGCGGTTTCTGGTCCTACGAGCAAGAATTGTTTTCTGGTAAGAAGAGTCACTTTTGTGCTCTTATTGTCATACACAGGGCAAATAGCACGGGCGTCTGTTCCCAGCATGTAAAGTCTATTGGTCTGAAGAGGATCTACTCTTCTTGTTAGTTTACTAAGCAGAGTTGATCTAGATATGACCCGTGTGTGTAGGAAGCACAGATCATTTTATCTGAGCAAGCTCACGGTTCCGAGCCCATAGGAAACACAGTAGAGTAGAAGAGTCCTCTTTTCTCAAAAGCAGACTGTGTTTCTGCTAAGGCGAGCTATGGTTTGTTTCCCAGTCCTAAATGGAGTTGAATCACATGCAGTTTCTGGTCCTACAGGCAAGAGTTGTTTTCTGGTGGGAAGAGTCACTATTGAGCTCCCATTGTCATACACAGTGCAAATACCTCTCACGTCTGCTCCCAGGAATTACATTGTATTAGACAGAAGCGGAGCTACTGTTCTTGTCAGTTTCCTAAGCAGAGTTGAACTAGATATGGCCCGTGTGTGTAGGAAGCACAGTTCTTTTGTTCTGAGCAAGCTCACTGTTCGGACCCCATAGGAAACACAGTAGAGTAGGCGAGTGCTCTTTTCTCAAAAGCAGAGTGTGTTTCTTGTAAGGCTAGCTAGTGTTTGTTTCCCAGTCAGAAACAGAGTTGAATCACACGCAGTTTCTGGTCCTACGAGCAAGAGTTGTTTTCTGGTAAGAAGAGTCACTATTGCGCTCCCATTGCCATACACAGTGCAAATAGCACTCGCGTCTGCTCCCAGCAAGTACAGTGTATTGGAATGAAGAGGAGCTACTGTTCTTGTCAGTTTCCTAAGCAGAGTTGAACTAGATGTGGCCCGTTTGTGTAGGAAGCACAGTTCTTTGGTTCTGAGCAAGCTCACTGTTCAGACCCTATAGGAAACACTGTAGAGTAGAAGAGTGCTCTTTTCTCAAAAGCAGAGTGTGTTTCTTGTAAAGGAAGCTAGCGTTTGTTGCCCAGGTTTAAATGGAGTTGAATCACATGCAGTTTCTGGTCCTACGAGTAAGAGTTGTTTTCTGGTAAGGAAAGTCACTACTGCGCTCCCTTAGCCACACACAGTGCAAATAGCACTCGTGTATGTTCCCAGCAAGTACAGTGTATTGGAAAGAAGAGGATATACTGTTCTTGTCAGTTTCCTAAGCAGAGTGGAACTAGATATGACCCGTGTGTGTAGGAAGCACAGTTCTTTTTTCTGAGCAAGCTCACGGTTCCGAGCCCATAGGAAACACAGTAGAGTAGAAGAGTGCTCTTTTCTCAAAATCATAGTGTGTTTCTTTTAAGGCGAGCTAGCTTTTGTTTCCCAGTCCTAAATGGAGTTGAATCCCATGCAGTTTCTGGTCCTATGAGTAAGAGTTTTTTTCAGTTAAGAAGAGTCACTATTACGCTCCCATTGTCATACACAGCACAAATAGCACTGTCGTCTGTTCCCAGCATGTACAATGTATTGGACTGAAGAGGATCTACTGTTCTTGTCAGTTTCCAAAGCAGAGTTCAACGAGATATGGCCCGTTTGTGTAGGAACCACAGTTCTTTTGTCCTGAGCAAGCTCACTCTTCTGGCCCTATAGGAAACACAGTAGCGTAGAAGAGTGCTCTTTTCTCAAAAGCAGAGTGTGCTTCCTGTAAGGCTAGCTAGTGTTTGTTTGCCAGTCCAAAATGGAGTTGAATCCCATGCAGTTTCTTGTCCTACGAGCAAGAGTTGTTTTCTGGTAAGAAGAGTCACTATTGCGCTCCCATTGTCATACACAGGGCAAATAGCACTGGCATCTGTTCCCAGCATGTACAGTGTGTTAGACTGAAGAGGATCTACTGTTCTTGTCAGTTTCCTAAGCAGAGATGAACTAGATATGGCCCGTGTGTATAGGAAGCACAGTTCTTTTGTTCTGAGCAAGCTCACTGTTCTGGCCCTATAGGAAACACAGTAGAGTAGAAGAGTGCTCTTTTCTCAAAAGCAGAGTGTGTTTCTTGTAAGGCGAGCTAGCGTTTGTTTCCCAGTCCTAAATGGAGTTGAATCCCATGCAGTTTCTGGTCCTACGAGCAAGAGTTGTTTTCTGGTAAGAAGAGTCACTATTGTGCTCCCATTGCCATACACAGTGCAAATAGCACTCGCGTCTGCTCCCAGCAAGTACAGTGTATTGGACTGAAGAGGAGCTACTGTTCTTGTCAGTTTCCTAAGCAGAGTTGAACTAGATATGGCCCGTGTGTGTAGGAAGCACAGTTCTTTTGTTCTGAGCAAGCTCACTGTTCTGGCCCTATAGGAAACACAGTAGAGTAGAAGAGTGCTCTTTTCTCAAAAGCAGAGTGTGTTTCTTGTAAGGCGAGCTAGCGTTTGTTTCCCAGTCCTAAATGGAGTTGAATCACATGCAGTTTCTGGTCCTACGAGCAAGAGTTGTTTTCTGGTAAAAAGAGTCACTATTGCGCTCCCTTTTCATTACACAGTGCAAATAGCACTCACGTCTGTTCTCAGCAAGTACAGTGTATTGTACAGTAGAGGAGCTACTGTTCTTGTCAGTGTCCTAAACAGAGTTGAACTAGATATGGCCCGTGTGTGTAGGAAGCACAGTTCTTTTGTTCTGAGCAAGCTCACTGTTCTGGCCCTTTAGGAAACACAGTAGAGCAGAAGAGTGCTCTTTTCTCAAAAGCAGAGTGTGTTTCTTGTAAGGCGAGCTAGTGTTTGTTTCCCAGTCCTAAATGGAATTGAATCACATGCAGTTTCTGGTACTACGAGCAAGAGTTGTTTTCTAGTAAGGAAAGTCACTATGGTGCTCCCATTGCCATACACAGTGCAAATAGCACTCGCGTCTGCTCCCAGCAAGTACAGTGTATTGGACTGAAGAGGAGCTACTGTTCTTTTCAGTTTCCGAAGCAGAGTTGAACTAGTTATGGCCCATGTGTGTAGGAAGCACAGTTCTTTTGTTCTGAGCAAGCTCACTGTTCGGACCCCATAGGAAACACAGTAGAGTAGAAGAGTGCTCTTTTCTCAAATGCGTAGTGTGTTTCTTGCAAGGCAAGCTAGCGTTTTTTCCCAGTCCTAAATGGAGTTGAATCCCATGCAGTTTCTGGTCCTACAAGCAAGAGTTGTTTTCTGGTAAGAAGATTCACTATTGTGCTCCCATTGTCATACACAGGGCAAATAGCACGGGCGTCTGTTCCCAGCATGTAAAGTGTATTGGACTGAAGAGGATCTACTCTTCTTGTCAGTTTCCTAAGCAGAGTTGAACTAGATCTGGCCCGTGTGTGTAGGAAGCACAGTTCTTTTGTTCTGAGCAAGCTCACTGTTCGGACCCCATAGGAAACACAGTAGAGTAGGCGAGTGCTCTTTTCTCAAAAGCAGAGTGTGTTTCTTGTAAGGCTAGCTAGTGTTTGTTTCCCAGTCAGAAACAGCGTTGAATCACACGCAGTTTCTGGTCCTACGAGCAAGAGTTGTTTTCTGGTAAGAAGAGTCACTATTGCGCTCCCATTGCCATACACAGTGCAAATAGCACTCGCGTCTGCTCCCAGCAAGTACAGTGTATTGGACTGAAGAGGAGCTACTGTTCTTGTCAGTTTCCTAAGCAGAGTTGAACTAGATGTGGCCCGTTTGTGTAGGAAGCACAGTTCTTTGGTTCTGAGCAAGCTCACTGTTCAGACCCTATAGGAAACACTGTAGAGTAGAAGAGTGCTCTTTTCTCAAAAGCAGAGTGTGTTTCTTGTAAAGGAAGCTAGCGTTTGTTGCCCAGGTTTAAATGGAGTTGAATCACATGCAGTTTCTGGTCCTACGAGCAAGAGTTGTTTTCTGGTAAGGAAAGTCACTACTGCGCTCCCTTAGCCACACACAGTGCAAATAGCACTCGTGTATGTTCCCAGCAAGTACAGTGTATTGGAAAGAAGAGGATATACTGTTCTTGTCAGTTTCCTAAGCAGAGTGGAACTAGATATGACCCGTGTGTGTAGGAAGCACAGTTCTTTTTTCTGAGCAAGCTCACGGTTCCGAGCCCATAGGAAACACAGTAGAGTAGAAGAGTGCTCTTTTCTCAAAATGATAGTGTGTTTCTTTTAAGGCTAGCTAGCATTTGTTTCCCAGTCCTAAATGGAGTTGAATCACATGCAGTTTCTGGTCCTATGAGTAAGAGTTTTTTTCAGTTAAGAAGAGTCACTATTACGCTCCCATTGTCATACACAGTGCAAATAGCACTGTCGTCTGTTCCCAGCATGTACAATGTATTGGACTGAAGAGGATCTACTGTTCTTGTCAGTTTCCAAAGCAGAGTTCAACGAGATATGGCCCGTTTGTGTAGGAACCACAGTTCTTTTGTTCTGAGCAAGCTCACTCTTCTGGCCCTATAGGAAACACAGTAGAGTAGAAGAGTGCTCTTTTCTCAAAAGCAGAGTGTGTTTCCTGTAAGGCTAGCTAGTGTTTGTTTGCCAGTCCTAAATGGAGTTGAATCCCATGCAGTTTCTTGTCCTACGAGCAAGAGTTGTTTTCTGGTAAGAAGAGTCACTATTGCGCTCCCATTGTCATACACAGGGCAAATAGCACTGGCATCTGTTCCCAGCATGTACAGTGTGTTAGACTGAAGAGGATCTACTGTTCTTGTCAGTTTCCTAAGCAGAGATGAACTAGATATGGCCCGTGTGTATAGGAAGCACAGTTCTTTTGTTCTGAGCAAGCTCACTGTTCTGGCCCAATAGGAAACACAGTAGAGTAGAAGAGTGCTCTTTTCTCAAAAGCAGAGTGTGTTTCTTGTAAGGCGAGCTAGCGTTTATTTCCCAGTCCTAAATGGAGTTGAATCCCATGCAGTTTCTGGTCCTACGAGCAAGAGTTGTTTTCTAGTAAAAAGAGTCACTATTGCGCTCCCTTTTCATTACACAGTGCAAATAGCACTCGCGTCTGTTCTCAGCAAGTACAGTGTATTGTACAGTAGAGGAGCTACTGTTCTTGTCAGTGTCCTAAACAGAGTTGAACTAGATATGGCCCGTGTGTGTAGGAAGCACAGTTCTTTTGTTCTGAGCAAGCTCACTGTTCTGGCCCTTTAGGAAACACAGTAGAGCAGAAGAGTGCTCTTTTCTCAAAAGCAGAGTGTGTTTCTTGTAAGGCGAGCTAGTGTTTGTTTCCCAGTCCTAAATGGAATTGAATCACATGCAGTTTCTGGTACTACGAGCAGAAGTTGTTTTCTAGTAAGGAAAGTCACTATGGTGCTCCCATTGCCATACACAGTGCAAATAGCACTCGCGTCTGCTCCCAGCAAGTACAGTGTATTGGACTGAAGAGGAGCTACTGTTCTTTTCAGTTTCCGAAGCAGAGTTGAACTAGTTATGGCCCATGTGTGTAGGAAGCACAGTTCTTTTGTTCTGAGCAAGCTCACTGTTCGGACCCCATAGGAAACACAGTAGAGTAGAAGAGTGCTCTTTTCTCAAATGCGTAGTGTGTTTCTTGCAAGGCAAGCTAGCGTTTTTTCCCAGTCCTAAATGGAGTTGAATCCCATGCAGTTTCTGGTCCTACAAGCAAGAGTTGTTTTCTGGTAAGAAGATTCACTATTGTGCTCCCATTGTCATACACAGGGCAAATAGCACAGGCGTCTGTTCCCAGCATGTAAAGTGTATTGGACTGAAGAGGATCTACTCTTCTTGTCAGTTTCCTAAGCAGAGTTGAACTAGATCTGGCCCGTGTGTGTAGGAAGCACAGTTCTTTTGTTCTGAGCAAGCTCACTGTTCAGACCCTATAGGAAACACTGTAGAGTAAAAGAGTGCTCTTTTCTCAAAAGCAGAGTGTGTTTTTTCGAAGGCGAGCTATGGTTTGTTTCCCAGTCCTAAATGGAGTTGAATCACATGCAGTTTCTGGTCCTACAGGCAAGAGTTGTTTTCTGGTGGGAAGAGTCACTATTGAGCTCCCATTGTCATACACAGTGCAAATACCTCTCACGTCTGCTCCCAGCAAGTACATTATATTAGACAGAAGAGGAGCTACTGTTCTTGTCAGTTTCCTAATCAGAGTTGAACTAGATATGGCCCGTGTGTGTAGGAAGCACAGTTCTTTTGTTCTGAGCAAGCTCACTGTTCGGACCCCATAGGAAACACAGTAGAGTAGGCGAGTGCTCTTTTCACAAAAGCAGAGTGTGTTTCTTGTAAGGCTAGCTAGTGTTTGTTTCCCACTCAGAAACAGAGTAGAATCACACGCAGTTTCTGGTCCTACGAGCAAGAGTTGCTTTCTGGTTAGAAGAGTCACTATTGAGCTCCCAATGTCATGTACAGTGCAAATAGCACTCGCGTATGTTCCCAGCAAGTACAGTGTATTGGAAAGAAGAGGATATACTGTTCTTGTCAGTTTCCTAAGCAGAGTGGAACTAGATATGACCCGTGTGTGTAGGAAGCACAGTTCTTTTTTCTGAGCAAGCTCAAGGTTCCGAGCCCATAGGAAACACAGTAGAGTAGAAGAGTGCTCTTTTCTCAAAATCATAGTGTGTTTCTTGTAAGCCGAGCTAGTGTTTGTTTCCCAGTCCTAAATGGAGTTGAATCACATGCAGTTTCTGGTCCTATGAGTAAGAGTTTTTTTCAGTTAAGAAGAGTCACTATTACGCTCCCATTGTCATACACAGTGCAAATAGCACTGTCGTCTGTTCCCAGCATGTACAATGTATTGGACTGAAGAGGATCTACTGTTCTTGTCAGTTTCCAAAGCAGAGTTGAACGAGATATGGCCCGTTTGTGTAGGAACCACAGTTCTTTTTTTCTGAGCAAGCTCATTCCTCTGGCCCTATAGGAAACAGAGTAGAGTAGAAGAGTGCTCTTTTCTCAAAAGCAGAGTGTGTTTCTTGTAAGGCTAGCTAGTGTTTGTTTCCCAGTGAGAAATGAAGTTGAATCCCATGCATTTTCTGGTCCTACGAGCAAGAGTTGTTTTCTGGGAAGAAGAGTCACTATTGCGCTCCCATTGCCATACACAGTGCAAATAGCACTCGTGTCTGCTCCTAGCAAGTACAGTGTATTGGACTGAAGAGGAGCTACTGTTCTTGTCAGTTTCCTAAGCAGAGTTGAACTAGATACGGCCCGTGTGTAGTAAGCACAGTTCTTTTGTTCTGAGCAAGCTCACTGTTCTTTCCCTATAGGAAACACAGTAGAGTAGAATAATGCTCTTTTCTCAAAAGCAGAGTGTGTTTCTTCTAAGGCGAGCTATGGTTTGTTTCCCAGTCCTAAATAGAGTTGAATCACATGCAGTTTCTGGTCCTACAGGCAAGAGTTGTTTTCTGGTGGGAAGAGTCACTATTGAGCTCCCATTGTCATACACAGTGCAAATAGCTCTCACGTCTGCTCCCAGAAAGTACATTTTATTCGACAGAAGTGGAGCTACTGTTCTTGTCAGTTTCCTATGCAGAGTTGAACTAGATATGGCCCGTGTGTGTAGGAAGCACAGTTCTTTTGTTCTGAGCAAGCTCACTGTTCTGAACCTACAGGAAACACAGTAGAGTAGAAGAGTGCTCTTTTCTCAAAAGCAGAGTGTGTTTCTTGTAAGGCTAGCTAGTGTTTGTTTCCTAGTGAGAAATGAAGTTGAATCCCATGCAGTTTCTGTTCCTACGAGCAAGAGTTGTTTTCTGGTAAGAAGAGTCACTATTGAGCTCCCATTGCCATACACAGTGCAAATAGCACTCGCGTCTGCTCCTAGCAAGTACAGTGTATTGGACTGAAGAGGAGCTACTGTTCTTGTCAGTTTCCTAAGCAGAGTTGAACTAGATATGGCCCGTGTGTAGGAAGCACAATTCTTTTGTTCTGAGCAAGCTCACTGTTTTGGCCGTTTAGGAAACACAGTATAGTAGAAGAATGCACTTTTCTCAAAAACATAGTGTGTTTCTTGTAAGGGGAGCTAGCGTTTGTTTCCCAGTCCTAAATGGAATTGAATCACATGCAGTTTCTGGTACTACGAGCAACAGTTGTTTTCTGGTAAGGAAAGTCACTATGGTGCTCCCTTTGCCATACACAGTGCAAATAGCACTTGCGTCTGCTCCCAGCAAGTACAGTGTATTGGACTGAAGAGGAGCTACTGTTCTTGTCAGTTTCCGAAGCAGAGTTGAACTAGATATGGCCCATGTGTGTGGGAAGCACAGTTCTTTTGTTCTGAGCAAGCTCACTTTTCGGACACCATAGGAAACACAGTAAAGTAGAAGAGTGCTCTTTTCTCAAAAGCAGATTGTGTTTCTTGTAAGGCAAGCTAGCGTTTGTTTCCCAGTCCTAAATGGAGTTGAATCCCATGCAGTTTCTGGTCCTACAGGCAAGAGTTGTTTTCTGGTAAGAAGAGTCACTATTGAGCTCCCATTGTCATACACAGTGCAAATAGCTCTCACGTCTCCTCCCAGCAAGTACAGTGTATTGGACTGAAGAGGAGCTACTGTTCTTGTCAGTTTCCTAAGCAGAATTGAACTAGATATGGCCCGTGTGTAGGAAGCACAGTTCTTTTGTTCTGAGCAAGCTCACTGTTCTGGCCCTTTAGGAAAAACAGTAGAGTAGAAGAATGCTCTTTTCTCAAAAGCAGAGTGTGTTTCTTGTAAGGGGAGCTAGCGTTTGTTTCCCAGTCCTAAATGGAATTGAATCACATGCAGTTTCTGGTACTACGAGCAACAGTTGTTTTCTGGTAAGGAAAGTCACTATGGTGCTCCCTTTGCCATACACAGTGCCAATAGCACTTGTGTCTGCTCCCAGCAAGTACAGTGTATTGGACTGAAGAGGAACTACTGTTCTTGTCAGTTTCCGAAGCAGAGTTGAACTAGATATGGCCCATGTGTGTGGGTAGCACAGTTCTTTTGTTCTGAGCATGCTCACTGTTCGGACCCCATAGGAAAAACAGTAGAGTAGAAGAGTGCTCTTTTTTCAAACGCAGAGTCTGTTTCTTGTAAGGCAAGCTAGCGTTTGTTTCCCAGTCCTAAATGGAGTTGAATCCAATTCAGTTTCTGGACCTACGACCAAGAGTTGTTTTCTGGTAAGAAGTGTCACTACTGTGCTCCCATTGTCATACACAGGGCAAAGAGCACGGGCGTCTGTTCCCAGCATGTAAGGTGTATTGGACTGAAGAGGATTTACACTTCTTGTCAGTTTCCTCAGCAGAGTTGAACTAGATATGGCCTGTGTGTGTAGGAAGCACAGTTCTTTTGTTCTGAGCAAGCTCACTGTTCTGGCCCTATAAGAAAAACAGTAGAGTAGAAGAGTGCTCTTTTCTCAAAAGCAGAGTGTGTTTCTTCTAAGGCGAGCTAGGGTTTGTTTCCCAGTCCTAAATGGAGTTGAATCACATGCAGTTTCTGGTCCTACAGGCAAGAGTTGTTTTCTGGTGGGAAGAGTCACTATTGAGCTCCCATTGTCATACACACTGCAAATAGCTCTCGCGTCTGCTCTCAGCAAGTACATTGTATTAGACAGAAGAGGAGCTACTGTTCTTGTCAGTTTCCTAAGCAGAGTTGAACTAGATATGGCCCGTGTGTGTAGGAAGCACAGTACTTTTGTTCTGAGCATGCTCACTGTTCTGAACCTACAGGAAACACAGTAGAGTAAAAAAAGTGCTCTTTTCTCAAAAGCAGAGTGTGTTTCTTGTAAGGCTAGCTAGTGTTTGTTTCCCAGTGAGAAATGAAGTTGAATCCCATGCATTTTCTGGTCCTACGAGCAAGAGTTGTTTTCTGGTAAGAAGAGTCACTATTGCGCTCCCATTGCCATACACAGTGCAAATAGCACTCGCGTCTGCTCCTAGCAAGTACAGTGTATTGGACTGAAGAGGAGCTACTGTTCTTGTCAGTTTCCTAAACAGAGTTGAACAAGATATGGCCCATGTGTGTAGGAAGCACAGTTCTTTTGTTCTGAGCAAACTCTCTGTTCGGAACCCATAGGAAACACAGTAGAGTAGAAGAGTGCTCTTTTCTCAAAAGCAGAGTGTGTTTCTTGTAAGGCAAGCTAGCGTTTGTTTCCCAGTCCTAAATGGAGTTGAGTCCCATGTAGTTTCTGGTCCTATGAGCAAGAGTTGTTTTCTGGTATGAAGAGTCACTATTGTGCTCCCATTGTCATACACAGGGCAAATAGCACTGGCGTCTGTTCCCAGCAAGTACAGTGTATTGGATAGAAGAGGAGCTGCTGTTCTTGTCAGTTTCCTAAGCAGAGTTGAACTAAATATGGCCCCTGTGTGTAGGAAGCACAGTTTTTTGTTCTGAGGAAGCTCGCTGTTCTGGCCCTATAGGAAACACAGTAGAGTAGAAGAGTGCTCTTTTCTCAAAAGCAGAGTTCGTTTCTTCTAAGGCGAGCTAGCGTTTGTTTACCAGTCCTAAATGGAGTTGAATCACATGCAGTTTCTCGTCCTACAGGCAAGAATTGTTTTCTGGTGGGAAGAGTCACTATTGAGCTCCCATTGTCATACACAGTGCAAATAGCTCTCGCGTCTGCTCCGAGCAAGTACATTGTATTGGACAGAAGAGGAGCTACTGTTCTTGTCAGTTTCCTAATCAGAGTTGAACTAGATATGGCCCGTGTGTGTAGGAAGCACAGTTCTTTTGTTCTGAGCAAGCTCACTGTTCAGAACTTATATGAAACACAGTAGAGTAGATGAGTGCTCTTTTCTCAAAAGCAGAGGGTGTTTCTTCTAAGGCGAGCTAGCATTTGTTTCCCAGTCCTAAATGGAGTTGAATCACATGCAGTTTCTGGTCCTAAAAGCAAGAGTTGTTTTCTGGTAACAAGAGGCACTATTACGCTCCCATTGTCATACACAGCGCAAATAGCACTGTCGTTTGTTCCCAGCATGTACAATGTATTGGACTGAGGACGATCTACTGTTCTTGTCAATTTCCAAAGCAGAGTTGAACTAGATATGGCCCGTGTGTGTAGGAAGCACAGTTCTTTTGTTCTGAGCAAGCTCACTGTTCTGAACCTATAGGAAACACAGTAGAGTAGAAGAGTGCTCTTTTCTCAAAAGCAGAGTGTGTTTCTTGTAAGGCTAGCTAGTGTTTGTTTCCCAGTGAGAAATGAAGTTGAATCCCATGCATTTTCTGGTCCTACGAGCAAGAGTTGTTTTCTGGTAAGAAGAGTCACTATTGTGCTCCCATTGCCATACACAGTGCAAATAGCACTTGCGTCTGCTCCTAGCAAGTACAGTGTATTGGACTGAAGAGGAGCTACTGTTCTTGTCAGTTTCCTAAACAGAGTTCAAGTAGATATGGCCCGTGTGTGTAGGAAGCACAGTTCTTTTGTTCTGAGCAAGCTCACTGTTCTGGCCCATTAGGAAACACAGTAGTGTAGAAGAATGCTCTTTTCTCAAAAGCAGAGTGTGTTTTTTGTAAGGGGAGCTAGCGTTTGTTTCCCATGCCTAAATGGAATTGAATCACATGCAGTTTCTGGTACTACGAGCAACAGTTGTTTTCTGGTAAGGAAAGTCACTGTGGTGCTCCCTTTGTCATACACAGTGCAAATAGCACTCACGTCTGCTCCCAGCAAGTACAGTGTATTGGACTGAAGAGGAGCTACTGTTCTTGTCAGTTTCCGAAGCAGAGTTGAACAAGATATGGCTCATGTGTGTAGGAAGCACAGTTCTTTTGTTCTGAGCAAACTCTCTGTTCGGAACCCATAGGAAACACAGTAGAGTAGAAGAGTGCTCTTTTCTCAAAAGCAGAGTGTGTTTCTTGTAAGGCAAGCTAGCGTTTGTTTCCCAGTCCTAAATGGAGTTGAGTACCATGCAGTTTCTGGTCCTATAAGCAAGAGTTGTTTTCTGGTAAGAAGAGTCACTATTGTGCTCCCATTGTCATACACAGGGTAAATAGCACTGGCGTCTGTTCCCAGCAAGTACAGTGTATTGGACAGAAGAGTAGCTACTGTTCTTGTCAGTTTCCTAAGCAGAGTTGAACAAAATATGGCCCCTTTGTGTAGGAAGCACAGTTTTTTGTTCTGAGCAAGCTCGCTGTTCTGGCCCTATAGGAAACACCATAGAGTAGAAGAGTGCTCTTTTCTCAAAAGCAGAGTGCGTTTCTTCTAAGGCGAGCTAGCGTTTGTTTACCAGTCCTAAATGGAGTTGAATCACATGCAGTTTCTCGTCCTACAGGCAAGATTTGTTTTCTGGTGGGAAGAGTCACTATTGAGCTCCCATTGTCATACACAGTGCAAATAGCTCTCGCGTCTGCTCCGAGCAAGTACATTGTATTGGACAGAAGAGGAGCTACTGTTCTTGTCAGATTCCTAAGCAGAGTTGAACTAGATGTGGCCCGTTTGTGTAGGAAGCACAGTTCTTTTGTTCTGAGCAAGCTCACTGTTCAGACCATATAGGAAACACTGTAGAGTAGAAGAGTGCTCTTTTCTCAAAAGCAGAGTGTGTTACTTGTAAAGGAAGCTAGCGTTTGTTTCCCAGTCCTAAATGGAGTTGAATCCCATGCATTTTCTGGTCCTACGAGCAAGAGTTGTTTTCTGGTAAGAAGAGTCACTATTGTGCTCCCATTGCCATACACAGTGCAAATAGCATTCGCGTCTGCTCCCAGCAAGTACAGTGTATTGGCTGAAGAGGAGCTTCTGTTCTTGTCAGTTTCCTAAGCAGAGTTGAACTAGATATGGCCCGTGTGTGTAGGAAGCACAGTTCTTTTGTTCTGAGCAAGCTCACTCTTCTGGCCCTATAGGAAACACAGTAGAGTAGAAGAGTGCTCTTTTCTCAAAAGCAGAGTGTGTTTCTTGTAAGGCGAGCTAGCGTTTGTTTCCCAGTCCTAAATGGAGTTGAATCACATGCAGTTTCTGGTCCTACAGGCAAGAGTTGTTTTCTGGTGGGAAGAGTCACTATTGAGCTCCCATTGTCATACACACTGCAAATAGCTCTCGCGTCTGCTCTCAGCAAGTACATTGTATTAGACAGAAGAGGAGCTACTGTTCTTGTCAGTTTCCTAAGCAGAGTTGAACTAGATATGGCCCGTGTGTGTAGGAAGCACAGTACTTTTGTTCTGAGCATGCTCACTGTTCTGAACCTACAGGAAACACAGTAGAGTAAAAAAAGTGCTCTTTTCTCAAAAGCAGAGTGTGTTTCTTGTAAGGCTAGCTAGTGTTTGTTTCCCAGTGAGAAATGAAGTTGAATCCCATGCATTTTCTGGTCCTACGAGCAAGAGTTGTTTTCTGGTAAGAAGAGTCACTATTGCGCTCCCATTGCCATACACAGTGCAAATAGCACTCGCGTCTGCTCCTAGCAAGTACAGTGTATTGGACTGAAGAGGAGCTACTGTTCTTGTCAGTTTCCTAAACAGAGTTGAACAAGATATGGCCCATGTGTGTAGGAAGCACAGTTCTTTTGTTCTGAGCAAACTCTCTGTTCGGAACCCATAGGAAACACAGTAGAGTAGAAGAGTGCTCTTTTCTCAAAAGCAGAGTGTGTTTCTTGTAAGGCAAGCTAGCGTTTGTTTCCCAGTCCTAAATGGAGTTGAGTCCCATGTAGTTTCTGGTCCTATGAGCAAGAGTTGTTTTCTGGTATGAAGAGTCACTATTGTGCTCCCATTGTCATACACAGGGCAAATAGCACTGGCGTCTGTTCCCAGCAAGTACAGTGTATTGGATAGAAGAGGAGCTGCTGTTCTTGTCAGTTTCCTAAGCAGAGTTGAACTAAATATGGCCCCTGTGTGTAGGAAGCACAGTTTTTTGTTCTGAGGAAGCTCGCTGTTCTGGCCCTATAGGAAACACAGTAGAGTAGAAGAGTGCTCTTTTCTCAAAAGCAGAGTTCGTTTCTTCTAAGGCGAGCTAGCGTTTGTTTACCAGTCCTAAATGGAGTTGAATCACATGCAGTTTCTCGTCCTACAGGCAAGAATTGTTTTCTGGTGGGAAGAGTCACTATTGAGCTCCCATTGTCATACACAGTGCAAATAGCTCTCGCGTCTGCTCCGAGCAAGTACATTGTATTGGACAGAAGAGGAGCTACTGTTCTTGTCAGTTTCCTAATCAGAGTTGAACTAGATATGGCCCGTGTGTGTAGGAAGCACAGTTCTTTTGTTCTGAGCAAGCTCACTGTTCAGAACTTATATGAAACACAGTAGAGTAGATGAGTGCTCTTTTCTCAAAAGCAGAGGGTGTTTCTTCTAAGGCGAGCTAGCATTTGTTTCCCAGTCCTAAATGGAGTTGAATCACATGCAGTTTCTGGTCCTAAAAGCAAGAGTTGTTTTCTGGTAACAAGAGGCACTATTACGCTCCCATTGTCATACACAGCGCAAATAGCACTGTCGTTTGTTCCCAGCATGTACAATGTATTGGACTGAGGACGATCTACTGTTCTTGTCAATTTCCAAAGCAGAGTTGAACTAGATATGGCCCGTGTGTGTAGGAAGCACAGTTCTTTTGTTCTGTGCAAGCTCACTGTTCTGAACCTATAGGAAACACAGTAGAGTAGAAGAGTGCTCTTTTCTCAAAAGCAGAGTGTGTTTCTTGTAAGGCTAGCTAGTGTTTGTTTCCCAGTGAGAAATGAAGTTGAATCCCATGCATTTTCTGGTCCTACGAGCAAGAGTTGTTTTCTGGTAAGAAGAGTCACTATTGTGCTCCCATTGCCATACACAGTGCAAATAGCACTTGCGTCTGCTCCTAGCAAGTACAGTGTATTGGACTGAAGAGGAGCTACTGTTCTTGTCAGTTTCCTAAACAGAGTTCAAGTAGATATGGCCCGTGTGTGTAGGAAGCACAGTTCTTTTGTTCTGAGCAAGCTCACTGTTCTGGCCCATTAGGAAACACAGTAGTGTAGAAGAATGCTCTTTTCTCAAAAGCAGAGTGTGTTTTTTGTAAGGGGAGCTAGCGTTTGTTTCCCATGCCTAAATGGAATTGAATCACATGCAGTTTCTGGTACTACGAGCAACAGTTGTTTTCTGGTAAGGAAAGTCACTGTGGTGCTCCCTTTGTCATACACAGTGCAAATAGCACTCACGTCTGCTCCCAGCAAGTACAGTGTATTGGACTGAAGAGGAGCTACTGTTCTTGTCAGTTTCCGAAGCAGAGTTGAACAAGATATGGCTCATGTGTGTAGGAAGCACAGTTCTTTTGTTCTGAGCAAACTCTCTGTTCGGAACCCATAGGAAACACAGTAGAGTAGAAGAGTGCTCTTTTCTCAAAAGCAGAGTGTGTTTCTTGTAAGGCAAGCTAGCGTTTGTTTCCCAGTCCTAAATGGAGTTGAGTACCATGCAGTTTCTGGTCCTATAAGCAAGAGTTGTTTTCTGGTAAGAAGAGTCACTATTGTGCTCCCATTGTCATACACAGGGTAAATAGCACTGGCGTCTGTTCCCAGCAAGTACAGTGTATTGGACAGAAGAGTAGCTACTGTTCTTGTCAGTTTCCTAAGCAGAGTTGAACAAAATATGGCCCCTTTGTGTAGGAAGCACAGTTTTTTGTTCTGAGCAAGCTCGCTGTTCTGGCCCTATAGGAAACACCATAGAGTAGAAGAGTGCTCTTTTCTCAAAAGCAGAGTGCGTTTCTTCTAAGGCGAGCTAGCGTTTGTTTACCAGTCCTAAATGGAGTTGAATCACATGCAGTTTCTCGTCCTACAGGCAAGATTTGTTTTCTGGTGGGAAGAGTCACTATTGAGCTCCCATTGTCATACACAGTGCAAATAGCTCTCGCGTCTGCTCCGAGCAAGTACATTGTATTGGACAGAAGAGGAGCTACTGTTCTTGTCAGATTCCTAAGCAGAGTTGAACTAGATGTGGCCCGTTTGTGTAGGAAGCACAGTTCTTTTGTTCTGAGCAAGCTCACTGTTCAGACCATATAGGAAACACTGTAGAGTAGAAGAGTGCTCTTTTCTCAAAAGCAGAGTGTGTTACTTGTAAAGGAAGCTAGCGTTTGTTTCCCAGTCCTAAATGGAGTTGAATCCCATGCATTTTCTGGTCCTACGAGCAAGAGTTGTTTTCTGGTAAGAAGAGTCACTATTGTGCTCCCATTGCCATACACAGTGCAAATAGCATTCGCGTCTGCTCCCAGCAAGTACAGTGTATTGGCTGAAGAGGAGCTTCTGTTCTTGTCAGTTTCCTAAGCAGAGTTGAACTAGATATGGCCCGTGTGTGTAGGAAGCACAGTTCTTTTGTTCTGAGCAAGCTCACTCTTCTGGCCCTATAGGAAACACAGTAGAGTAGAAGAGTGCTCTTTTCTCAAAAGCAGAGTGTGTTTCTTGTAAGGCGAGCTAGCGTTTGTTTCCCAGTCCTAAATGGAGTTGAATCACATGCAGTTTCTGGTCCTACAAGCAAGAGTTGTTTTCTGCTAATAAGAGGCACTATTACGCTCCCATTGTCATACACAGCGCAAATAGCACTGTCATTTGTTCCCAGCATGTACAATGTATTGGACTGAGAACGATCTACTGTTCTTGTCAGTTTCCAAAGCAGAGTTGAACTAGATATGGCCCGTGTGTGTAGGAAGCACAGTTCTTTTGTACTGAGCAAGCTCACTCTTCTGGCCCTATAGGAAACACAGTAGAGTAGAAGAGTGCTCTTTTCTCAAAAGCAGAGTGTGTTTCTTGTAAGGCGAGCTAGCGTTTGTTTCCCAGTCCTAAATGGAGTTGAATCACATGCAGTTTCTGGTCCTACAAGCAAGAGTTGTTTTCTGCTAATAAGAGGCACTATTACGCTCCCATTGTCATACACAGCGCAAATAGCACTGTCATTTGTTCCCAGCATGTACAATGTATTGGACTGAGAACGATCTACTGTTCTTGTCAGTTTCCAAAGCAGAGTTGAACTAGATATGGCCCGTGTGTGGAGGAAGCACAGTTCTTTTGTACTGAGCAAGCTCACTGTTCGGACCCCATAGGAAACACAGTAGAGAAGAAGAGTGCTCTTTTCTCAAAAGCAGAGTGTGTTTCTTGTAAGGCTAGCTAGTGTTTGTTTCCCAGTCAGAAAAGGAGTTGAATCCCACTCAGTTTCTGGTCCTACAAGCAAGAGTTGTTTTCTGGTAAGAAGAGTCACTATTGTGCTCCCTTTGCCATACACAGTGCAAATAGCACTCGTGTCTGCTCCCAGCAAGTACAGTGTATTGAACTGAAGAGGAGCTACTATTGTTGTCAGTTTCCTAAGCAGAGTTGAACTAAATATAGACGGTGTGTGTAGGAAGCACAGTTCTTTTGTTCTGAGCAAGCTCACTGTTCTGGCCCTTTAGGAAACACAGTAGAGTAGAAGAGTGCTCTTTTCTCAAAAGCAGAGTGTGTTTCTTCTAAGGCGAGCTAGCGTTTGTTTCCCAGTCCTAAATGAAGTTGAATCACATGCAGTTTCTTGTGCTATGAGCAAGAGTTTTTTTCTGGTAAAAAGTGTCACTATTGTGCTCCCATTGCAATACACAGTGCAAATAGCACTCGCGTCTGTTCCCAGCAAGTACAGTGTATTGGACTGAAGAGGACCTACTGTTCTTGTCAGTTTCGTAAGCAGAGTTGAACTAGATATGGCCCGTGTGTGTAGGAAGCACAGTTCTTTTGTTCTGAGCATGCTCACTGTTCTGAAACTATAGGAAACACAGTATAGTAGAAGAGTGCTCTTTTCTCAAAAGCAGAGCGTGTTTCTTGTAAGGCAAGCTAGTGTTTGTTTCCCAGTCCTAAATGAATTTGAATCCCATGCAGTTACTGGTCCTACGAGCAAGAGTTGTTTTCTGGTAAGAAGAGTCACTATTGCGCTCCCATTGTCATACACAGTGCAAATAGCACTCGCGTCTTCTCCTAGCAAGTACAGTGTATTGGACTGAAGAGGAGCTACTGTTCTTGTCAGTTTCCTAAGCAGAGTTGAACTAGATATGGCCCGTGTGTAGGAAGCACAGTTCTTTTGTTCTGAGCAAGCTCACTGTTTTGGCCGTTTAGGAAACACAGTAGAATAGAAGAATGCTCTTTTCTCAAAAGCAAAGTGTGTTTCTTGTAAGGGGAGCTAGCGTTTGTTTCCCAGTCCTAAATGGAATTGAATCACATGCAGTTTCTGGTACTACGAGCAACAGTTGTTTTCTGGTAAGGAAAGTCACTATGGTGCTCCCTTTGCCATACACAGTACAAATAGCACTTGCGTCTGTTCCCAGCAAGTACAGTGTGTTGGACTGAAGAGGAGCTACTGTTCTTGTCAGTTTTCGAAGCAGAGTTGAACTAGATATGGCCCATGTGTGTGGGAAGCACAGTTCTTTTGTTCTGAGCAAGCTCACTGTTCTGGCCCTTTAGGAAACACAGTAGAGTAGAAGAGTGCTCTTTTCTCAAAAGCAGAGTGTGTTTCTTGTAAGGCAAGCTAGCGTTTGTTTCCCAGTCCTAAATGGAGTTGAATCCCATGCAGTTTCTGGTCCTACAGGCAAGAGTTGTTTTCTGGTGGGAAGAGTCACTATTGAGCTCCCATTGTCATACACAGTGCAAATAGCTCTCACGTCTGCTCCCAGCAAGTACATTGTATTAGACAGAAGAGGAGCTACTGTTCTTGTCAGTTTCCTATGCAGAGTTGAACTAGATATGGCCCCTGTGTGTAGGAAGCACAGTTCTTTTGTTCTGAGCAAGCTCACAGTTCTGAACCTATTGGAAACACAGTAGAGTAGAAGAGTGCTCTTTTCACAAAAGCAGAGTGTGTTTCTTCTAAGGCGAGATATGGTTTGTTTCCCAGTCCTAAATGGAGTTGA
Source organism: Peromyscus eremicus (assembly GCF_949786415.1). Lineage (NCBI taxonomy): Eukaryota > Metazoa > Chordata > Mammalia > Rodentia > Cricetidae > Peromyscus > Peromyscus eremicus. The sequence continues at coordinate 51,891 of NW_026735212.1, read as the reverse complement.
ATCACATGCAGTTTCTGGTCCTACAGGCAAGAGTTATTTTCTGGTGGGAAGAGTCACTATTGAGCTCCCATTGTCATACACAGTGCAAATAGCTCTCACGTCTGCTCCCAGCAAGTACATTGTATTAGACAGAAGAGGAGCTACTGTTCTTGTCAGTTTCCTATGCAGAGTTGAACTAGATATGGCCCGTGTGTGTAGGAAGCACAGTTCTTTTGTTCTGAGCAAGCTCACTGTTCTGAACCTATAGGAAACACAGTAGAGTAGAAGAGTGCTCTTTTCTCAAAAGCAGAGTGTGTTTCTTGTAAGGCTAGCTAGTGATTGTTTACCTGTGAGAAATGAAGTTGAATCCCATGCAGTTTCTGGTCCTACGAGCAAGAATTGTTTTCTGGTAAGAAGAGTCACTATTGCACTTCCATTGCCATACACAGTGCAAATAGCACTCGCGTCTGCTCCTAGCAAGTACAGTGTATTGGACTGAAGAGGAGCTACTGTTCTTGTCAGTTTCCTAAGCAGAGTAGAACTAGATATGGCCCGTGTGTAGGAAGCACAGTTCTTTTGTTCTGAGCAAGCTCACTGTTCTGGCCGTTTAGGAATCACAGTAGAGTAGAAGAATGCTCTTTTCTCAAAAGCAGAGTGTGTTTCTTGTAAGGGGAGCTAGCGTTTGTTTCCCAGTCGTAAATGGAATTGAATCACATGCAGTTTCTGGTACTACGAGCAACAGTTGTTTTCTGGTAAGGAAAGTCACTATGGTGCTTCCTTTGCCATACACAGTGCAAATAGCACTTGTGTCTGCTCCCAGCAAGTACAGTGTATTGGACTGAAGAGGAGCTACTGTTCTTGTCAGTTTGCTAAGCAGAGTTTAACTAGATATGGCCCATGTGTGTGGGAAGCACAGTTCTTTTGTTCTGAGCAAGCTCACTGTTCGGACACCATAGGAAACACAGTAGAGTAGAAGAGTGCTCTTTTCTCAAAAGCAGAGTGTGTTTCTTGTAAGGCTAGCTAGTGTTTGTTTCCCAGTGATATATGAAGTTGAATCCCATGCAGTTTCTGGTCCTACGAGCAAGAGTTGTTTTCTGGTAAGAAGAGTCACTATTGCGCTCCCATTGCCATACACAGTGCAAATAGCACTCGCGTCTGCTCCTAGCAAGTACAGTGTATTGGACTGAAGAGGAGCTACTGTTCTTGTCAGTTTACTAATCAGAGTTGAACTAGATATGGCCCGTGTGTAGGAAGCACAGTTCTTTTGTTCTGAGCAAGCTCACTGTTTTGGCCGTTTAGGAAACACAGTAGAGTAGAAGAATGCTCTTTTCTCTAAAGCAGAGTGTGTTTCTTGTAAGGGGAGCTAGCGTTTGTTTCCCAGTCCTAAATGGAGTTGAATCCCATGCAGTTTCTGGTCCTATGAGCAAGAGTTGTTTTCTGGTAAGAAGAGTCACTATTGTGCTCCCATTGTCATACACAGGGCAAATAGCACGGGCGTCTGTTCCCAGCATGTAAAGTGTATTGGACTGAAGAGGATCTACTCTTCTTGTCAGTTTCCTAAGCAGAGTTGAACTAGATATGGCCCATGTGTGTGGGAAGCACAGTTCTTTTGTTCTGAGCAAGCTCACTTTTCGGACACCATAGGAAACACAGTAGAGTAGAAGAGTGCTCTTTTCTCAAAAGCAGAGTGTGTTTCTTGTAAGGCAAGCTAGCATTTGTTTCCCAGTCCTAAATGGAGTTGAATCCCATGCAGTTTCTGGTCCTACAGGCAAGAGTTGTTTTCTGGTGGGAAGAGTCACTATTGAGCTCCCATTGTCATACACAGTGCAAATAGCTCTCACGTCTGCTCCCAGCAAGTACATTGTATTAGACAGAAGAGGAGCTACTGTTCTTGTCAGTTTCCTATGCAGAGTTGAACTAGATATGGCCCGTGTGTGTAGGAAGCACAGTTCTTTTGTTCTGAGCAAGCTCACTGTTCTGAACCTATAGGAAACACAGTAGAGTAGAAGAGTGCTCTTTTCTCAAAAGCAGAGTGTGTTTCTTGTAAGGCTAGCTAGTGATTGTTTACCTGTGAGAAATGAAGTTGAATCCCATGCAGTTTCTGGTCCTACGAGCAAGAGTTGTTTTCTGGTAAGAAGAGTCACTATTGTGCTCCCATTGCCATACACAGTGCAAATAGCACTCGCGTCTGCTCGTAGCAAGTACAGTGTATTGGACTGAAGAGGAGCTACTGTTCTTGTCAGTTTCCTAAGCAGAGTTGAACTAGATATGGCCCGTGTGTAGGAAGCACAGTTCTTTTGTTCTGAGCAAGCTCACTGTTCTGGCCGTTTAGGAATCACAGTACAGTAGAAGAATGCTCTTTTCTCAAAAGCAGAGTGTGTTTCTTGTAAGGGGAGCTAGCGTTTGTTTCCCAGTCCTAAATGGAATTGAATCACATGCAGTTTCTGGTACTACGAGCAACAGTTGTTTTCTGGTAAGGAAAGTCACTATGGTGCTCCCTTTGCCATACACAGTGCAAATAGCACTTGTGTCTGCTCCCAGCAAGTACAGTGTATTGGACTGAAGAGGAGCTACTGTTCTTGTCAGTTTCCGAAGCAGAGTTGAACTAGATATGGCCCATGTGTGTGGGAAGCACAGTTCTTTTGTTCTGAGCAAGCTCACTGTTCAGACACCATAGGAAACACAGAAGAGTAAAAGAGTGCTCTTTTCTCAAAAGCAGAGTGTGTTTCTTGTAAGGCTAGCTAGTGTTTGTTTCCCAGTGATAAATGAAGTTGAATCCCATGCAGTTTCTGGTCCTACGAGCAAGAGTTGTTTTCTGGTAAGAAGAGTCACTATTGCGCTCCCATTGCCATACACAGTGCAAATAGCACTCGTGTCTGCTCCTAGCAAGTACAGTGTATTGGACTGAAGAGGAGCTACTGTTCTTGTCAGTTTCCTAAGCAGAGTTGAACTAGATATGGCCCGTGTGTAGGAAGCACAGTTCTTTTGTTCTGAGCAAGCTCACTGTTTTGGCCGTTTAGGAAACACAGTAGAGTAGAAGAATGCGCTTTTCTCTAAAGCAGAGTGTGTTTCTTGTAAGGGGAGCTAGCGTTTGTTTCCCAGTCCTAAATGGAGTTGAATCCCATGCAGTTTCTGGTCCTATGAGCAAGAGTTGTTTTCTGGTAAGAAGAGTCACTATTGTGCTCCCATTGTCATACACAGGGCAAATAGCACGGGCGTCTGTTCCCAGCATGTAAAGTGTATTGGACTGAAGAGGATCTACTCTTCTTGTCAGTTTCCTAAGCAGAGTTGAACTAGATATGGCCCATGTGTGTGGGAAGCACAGTTCTTTTGTTCTGAGCAAGCTCACTTTTCGGACACCATAGGAAACACAGTAGAGTAGAAGAGTGCTCTTTTCTCAAAAGCAGAGTGTGTTTCTTGTAAGGCAAGCTAGCGTTTGTTTCCCAGTCCTAAATGGAGTTGAATCCCATGCAGTTTCTGGTCCTACAGGCAAGAGTTGTTTTCTGGTGGGAAGAGTCACTATTGAGCTCCCATTGTCATACACAGGGCAAATAGCTCTCACGTCTGCTCCCAGCAAGTACCTTGTATTAGACAGAAGAGGAGCTACTGTTCTTCTCAGTTTCCTATGCAGAGTTGAACTAGATATGGCCCGTGTGTGTAGGAAGCACAGTTCTTTTGTTCTGAGCAAGCTCACTGTTCTGAACCTATAGGAAACACAGTAGAGTAGAAGAGTGCTCTTTTCACAAAAGCAGAGTGTGTTTCTTCTAAGGCGAGATATGGTTTGTTTCCCAGTCCTAAATGGAGTTGAATCACATGCAGTTTCTGGTCCTACAGGCAAGAGTTATTTTCTGGTGGGAAGAGTCACTATTGAGCTCCCATTGTCATACACAGTGCAAATAGCTCTCACGTCTGCTCCCAGCAAGTACATTGTATTAGACAGAAGAGGAGCTACTGTTCTTGTCAGTTTCCTATGCAGAGTTGAACTAGATATGGCCTGTGTGTGTAGGAAGCACAGTTCTTTTGTTCTGAGCAAGCTCACTGTTCTGAACCTAAAGGAAACACAGTAGAGTAGAAGAGTGCTCTTTTCTCAAAAGCAGAGAGTGTTTCTTGTAAGGCTAGCTAGTGATTGTTTACCTGTGAGAAATGAAGTTGAATCCCATGCAGTTTCTGGTCCTACGAGCAAGAGATGTTTTCTGGTAAGAAGAGTCACTATTGTGCTTCCATTGCCCACACAGTGCAAATAGCACTCGCGTCTGTTCCCAGGAAGTACAGTGTATTGGACTGAAGAGGAGCTACTGTTCTTGTCAGTTTCCTAAGCAGAGTTGAACTAGATATGGCCCGTGTGTAGGAAGCACAGTTCTTTTGTTCTGAGCAAGCTCACTGTTCTGGCCTTTTAGGAATCACAGTAGAGTAGAAGAATGCTCTTTTCTCAAAAGCAGAGTGTATTTCTTGTAAGGGGAGCTAGCGTTTGTTTCCCAGTCCTTAATGGAATTGAATCACATGCAGTTTCTGGTACTTCGAGCAACAGTTGTTTTCTGGTAAGGAAAGTCACTATGGTGCTCCCTTTGCCATACACAGTGCAAATAGCACTTGTGTCTGCTCCCAGCAAGTACAGTGTATTGGACTGAAGAGGAGCTACTGTTCTTGTCAGTTTCCGAAGCAGAGTTGAACTAGATATGGCCCATGTGTGTGGGAAGCACAGTTCTTTTGTTCTGAGCAAGCTCACTGTTCGGACACCATAGGAAACACAGTAGAGTAGAAGAGTGCTCTTTTCTCAAAAGCAGAGTGTGTTTCTTGTAAGGCTAGCTAGTGTTTGTTTCCCAGTGATAAATGAAGTTGAATCCCATGCAGTTTCTGGTCCTACGAGCAAGAGTTGTTTTCTGGTAAGAAGAGTCACTATTGCGCTCCCATTGCCATACACAGTGCAAATAGCACTCGCGTCTGCTCCTAGCAAGTACAGTGTATTGGACTGAAGAGGAGCTACTGTTCTTGTCAGTTTACTAAGCAGAGTTGAACTAGATATGGCCCGTGTGTAGGAAGCACAGTTCTTTTGTTCTGAGCAAGCTCACTGTTTTGGCCGTTTAGGAAACACAGTAGTGTAGAAGAGTGCTCTTTTCTCTAAAGCAGAGTGTGTTTTTTGTAAGGGGAGCTAGCGTTTGTTTCCCAGTCCTAAATGGAATTGAATCACATGCAGTTTCTGGTACTGCGAGCAACAGTTGTTTTCTGGTAAGGAAAGTCACTATGGTGCTCCCTTTGCCATACACAGTGCAAATAGCACTTGCGTCTGCTCCCAGCAAGTACAGTGTATTGGACTGAAGAGGAGCTACTGTTCTTGTCAGTTTCCGAAGCAGAGTTGAACTAGATATGGCCCATGTGTGTGGGAAGCACAGTTCTTTTGTTCTGAGCAAGCTCACTTTTCGGACACCATAGGAAACACAGTAGAGTAGAAGTGTGCTCTTTTCTCAAAAGCAGAGTGTGTTTCTTGTAAGGCAAGCTAGCGTTTGTTTCCCAGTCCTAAATGGAGTTGAATACCATGCAGTTTCTGGTCCTCCAGGCAAGAGTTGTTTTCTGGTGGGAAGAGTCACTATTGAGCTCCCATTGTCATTCACAGTGCAAATAGCTCTCACGTCTGCTCCCAGCAAGTACATTGTATTAGACAGAAGAGGAGCTACTGTTCTTGTCAGTTTCCTATGCAGAGTTGAACTAGATATGGCCCGTGTGTGTAGGAAGCACAGTTCTTTTGTTCTGAGCAAGCTCACTGTTCTGAACCTATAGGAAACACAGTAGAGTAGAAGAGTGCTCTTTTCACAAAAGCAGAGTGTGTTTCTTCTATGGCGAGCTATGATTTGTTTCCCAGTCCTAAATGGAGTTGAATCACATGCAGTTTCTGGTCCTACAGGCAAGAGTTTTTTTCTGGCGGGAATAGTCACTATTGAGCTCCCATTGTCATACACAGTGCATATAGCTCTCACGTCTGCTCCCAGCAAGTACATTGTATTAGACAGAAGAGGAGCTACTGTTCTTGTCAGTTTCCTATGCAGAGTTGAACTAGATATGGCCCGTGTGTGTAGGAATCACAGTTCTTTTGTTCTGAGCAAGCTCACTGTTCTGAACCTATAGGAAACACAGTAGAGTAGAAGAGTGCTCTTTTCTCAAAAGCAGAGTGTGTTTCTTGTAAGGCTAGCTAGTGATTGTTTCCCAGTGAGAAATGAAGTTGAATCCCATGCAGTTTCTGGTCCTAAGAGCAAGAGTTGTTTTCTGGTAAGAAGAGTCACTATTGCGCTCCCATTGCCATACAGAGTGCAAATAGCACTCGCATCTGTTCCCAGCATGTACAGTGTATTGGACTGAAGAGGAGCTACTGTTCTTGTCAGTTTCCTAAGCAGAGTTGAACTAGATATGGCCCGTGTGTAGGAAGCACAGTTCTTTTGTTCTGAGCAAGCTCACTGTTCTGGCTGTTTAGGAAACACAGTAGAGTAGAAGAATGCTCTTTTCTCAAAAGCAGAGTGTGTTTCTTGTAAGGGGAGCTAGCTTTTGTTTCCCAGTTCTAAATGGAGTTGAATCACATGCAGTTTCTGGTCCTGCAGGCAAGAGTTGTTTTCTGGTGGGAAGAGTCACTATTGAGCTCCCATTGTCATACACAGTGCAAATAGCACTCGCGTCTGCTCCTAGCAAGTACAGTGTATTGGACTGAAGAGGAGCTACTGTTCTTGTCAGTTTCCTAAACAGAGTTGAACTAGATATGGCCCATGTGTGTAGGAAGCACAGTTCTTTTGTTCTGAGCAAGCTCACTGTTCTGGCCCTTTAGGAAAAACAGTAGTGTAGAAGAATGCTCTTTTCTCAAAAGCAGAGTGTGTTTCTTGTAAGGGGAGCTAGCGTTTGTTTCCCAGTCGTAAATGGAATTGAATCACATGCAGTTTCTGGTACTACGAGCAACAGTTGTTTTCTGGTAAGGAAAGTCACTATGGTGCTCCCTTTGTCATACACAGTGCAAATAGCACTCACGTCTGCTCCTAGCAAGTACAGTGTATTGGACTGAAGAGGAGCTACGGTTCTTGTCAGTTTCCTAAGCAGAGTTGAACTAGATATGGCCCGTGTGTGTAGGAAGCACAGTTCTTTTGTTCTGAGCAAGCTCACTGTTCTGAACCTAAAGGAAACACAGTAGAGTAGAAGAGTGCTCTTTTCTCAAAAGCAGAGAGTGTTTCTTGTAAGGCTAGCTAGTGATTGTTTACCTGTGAGAAATGAAGTTGAATCCCATGCAGTTTCTGGTCCTACGAGCAAGAGATGTTTTCTGGTAAGAAGAGTCACTATTGCGCTTCCATTGCCCACACAGTGCAAATAGCACTCGCGTCTGTTCCCAGCAAGTACAGTGTATTGGACTGAAGAGGAGCTACTGTTCTTGTCAGTTTCCTAAGCAGAGTTGAACTAGATATGGCCCGTGTGTAGGAAGCACAGTTCTTTTGTTCTGAGCAAGCTCACTGTTCTGGCCTTTTAGGAATCACAGTAGAGTAGAAGAATGCTCTTTTCTCAAAAGCAGAGTGTATTTCTTGTAAGGGGAGCTAGCGTTTGTTTCCCAGTTTTTAATGGAATTGAATCACATGCAGTTTCTGGTACTTCGAGCAACAGTTGTTTTCTGGTAAGGAAAGTCACTATGGTGCTCCCTTTGCCATACACAGTGCAAATAGCACTTGTGTCTGCTCCCAGCAAGTACAGTGTATTGGACTGAAGAGGAGCTACTGTTCTTGTCAGTTTCCGAAGCAGAGTTGAACTAGATATGGCCCATGTGTGTGGGAAGCACAGTTCTTTTGTTCTGAGCAAGCTCACTGTTCGGACACCATAGGAAACACAGTAGAGTAGAAGAGTGCTCTTTTCTCAAAAGCAGAGTGTGTTTCTTGTAAGGCTAGCTAGTGTTTGTTTCCCAGTGATAAATGAAGTTGAATCCCATGCAGTTTCTGGTCCTACGAGCAAGAGTTGTTTTCTGGTAAGAAGAGTCACTATTGCGCTCCCATTGCCATACACAGTGCAAATAGCACTCGCGTCTGCTCCTAGCAAGTACAGTGTATTGGACTGAAGAGGAGCTACTGTTCTTGTCAGTTTACTAAGCAGAGTTGAACTAGATATGGCCCGTGTGTAGGAAGCACAGTTCTTTTGTTCTGAGCAAGCTCACTGTTTTGGCCGTTTAGGAAACACAGTAGAGTAGAAGAGTGCTCTTTTCTCTAAAGCAGAGTGTGTTTCTTGTAAGGGGAGCTAGCGTTTGTTTCCCAGTCCTAAATGGAATTGAATCACATGCAGTTTCTGGTACTGCGAGCAACACTTGTTTTCTGGTAAGGAAAGTCACTATGGTGCTCCCTTTGCCATACACAGTGCAAATAGCACTTGCGTCTGCTCCCAGCAAGTACAGTGTATTGGACTGAAGAGGAGCTACTGTTCTTGTCAGTTTCCGAAGCAGAGTTGAACTAGATATGGCCCATGTGTGTGGGAAGCACAGTTCTTTTGTTCTGAGCAAGCTCACTTTTCGGACACCATAGGAAACACAGTAGAGTAGAAGTGTGCTCTTTTCTCAAAAGCAGAGTGTGTTTCTTGTAAGGCAAGCTAGCGTTTGTTTCCCAGTCCTAAATGGAGTTGAATACCATGCAGTTTCTGGTCCTACAGGCAAGAGTTGTTTTCTGGTGGGAAGAGTCACTATTGAGCTCCCATTGTCATTCACAGTGCAAATAGCTCTCACGTCTGCTCCCAGCAAGTACATTGTATTAGACAGAAGAGGAGCTACTGTTCTTGTCAGTTTCCTATGCAGAGTTGAACTAGATATGGCCCCTGTGTGTAGGAAGCACAGTTCTTTTGTTCTGAGCAAGCTCACTGTTCTGAACCTATAGGAAACACAGTAGAGTAGAAGAGTGCTCTTTTCACAAAAGCAGAGTGTGTTTCTTCTATGACGAGCTATGATTTGTTTCCCAGTCCTAAATGGAGTTGAATCACATGCAGTTTCTGGTCCTACAGGCAAGAGTTTTTTTCTGGCGGGAAGAGTCACTATTGAGCTCCCATTGTCATACACAGTGCATATAGCTCTCACGTCTGCTCCCAGCAAGTACATTGTATTAGACAGAAAAGGAGCTACTGTTCTTGTCAGTTTCCTATGCAGAGTTGAACTAGATATGGCCCGTGTGTGTAGGAATCACAGTTCTTTTGTTCTGAGCAAGCTCACTGTTCTGAACCTATAGGAAACACAGTAGAGTAGAAGAGTGCTCTTTTCTCAAAAGCAGAGTGTGTTTCTTGTAAGGCTAGCTAGTGATTGTTTCCCAGTGAGAAATAAAGTTGAATCCCATGCAGTTTCTGGTCCTAAGAGCAAGAGTTGTTTTCTGGTAAGAAGAGTCACTATTGCGCTCCCATTGCCATTCAGAGTGCAAATAGCACTCGCATCTGTTCCCAGCATGTACAGTGTATTGGACTGAAGAGGAGCTACTGTTCTTGTCAGTTTCCTAAGCAGAGTTGAACTATATATGGCCCGTGTGTAGGAAGCACAGTTCTTTTGTTCTGAGCAAGCTCACTGTTCTGGCTGTTTAGGAAACACAGTAGAGTAGAAGAATGCTCTTTTCTCAAAAGCAGAGTGTGTTTCTTGTAAGGGGAGCTAGCTTTTGTTTCCCAGTTCTAAATGGAGTTGAATCACATGCAGTTTCTGGTCCTGCAGGCAAGAGTTGTTTTCTGGTGGGAAGAGTCACTATTGAGCTCCCATTGTCATACACAGTGCAAATAGCACTCGCGTCTGCTCCTAGCAAGTACAGTGTATTGGACTGAAGAGGAGCTACTGTTCTTGTCAGTTTCCTAAACAGAGTTGAACTAGATATGGCCCATGTGTGTAGGAAGCACAGTTCTTTTGTTCTGAGCAAGCTCACTGTTCTGGCCCTTTAGGAAAAACAGTAGTGTAGAAGAATGCTCTTTTCTCAAAAGCAGAGTGTGTTTCTTGTAAGGGGAGCTAGCGTTTGTTTCCCAGTCCTAAATGGAATTGAATCACATGCAGTTTCTGGTACTACGAGCAACAGTTGTTTTCTGGTAAGGAAAGTCACTATGGTGCTCCCTTTGTCATACACAGTGCAAATAGCACTCACGTCTGCTACTAGCAAGTACAGTGTATTGGACTGAAGAGGAGCTACGGTTCTTGTCAGTTTCCTAAGCAGAGTTGAACTAGATATGGCCCGTGTGTATGAAGCACAGTTCTTTTGTTTTGAGCAAGCTCGCTGTTCTGGCCCTTTAGGAAACACAGTAGAGTAGAAGAATGCTCTTTTCTCAAAAGCAGAGTGTGTTTCTTGTAAGGGGAGCTAGCGTTTGTTTCCCAGTCCTAAATGGAATTGAATCACATGCAGTTTCTGGTACTACGAGCAACAGTTGTTTTCTGGTAAGGAAAGTCACTATGGTGCTCCCTTTGCCATACACAGTGCAAATAGCACTCGCGTCTGCTCCCAGCAAGTACAGTGTATTGGACTGAAGAGGAGCTACTGTTCTTGTCAGTTTCCTAAGCAGAGTTGAACTAGATATGGCCCATGTGTGTGGGAAGCACAGTTCTTTTGTTCTGAGCAAGTTCACTGTTCGGACCCCATAGGAAACACAGTAGAGTAGAAGAGTGCTCTTTTTTCAAAAGCAGAGTGTGTTTCTTGTAAGGCAAGCTAGCGTTTGTTTCCATGTCCTTAATGGAGTTGAATCCCATGCAGTTTCTGGTCCTATGAGCAAGACTTGTTTTCTGGTAAGAAGAGTCACTATTGTGCTCCCATTGTCATACACAGGGCAAATAGCACGGGGGTCTGTTTCCAGCATGTAAAGTGTATTGGACTGAAGAGGATTGACTCTTCTTGTCAGTTTCCTCAGCAGAGTTGAACTAGATATGGCCCGTGTGTGTAGGAAGCACAGTTCTTTTGTTCTGAGCAAGCTCACTGTTCTGGCCCTATAAGAAAAACAGTAGAGTAGAAGAGTGCTCTTTTCTCAAAAGCAGAGTGTGTTTCTTCTAAGGGGAGCTAGGGTTTGTTTCCCAGTTCTAAATGGAGTTGAATCACATGCAGTTTCTGGTCCTGCAGGCAAGAGTTGTTTTCTGGTGGGAAGAGTCACTATTGAGCTCCCATTGTCAAACACAGTGCAAATAGCACTCGAGTCTGCTCCTAGCAAGTACAGTGTATTGGACTGAAGAGGAGCTACTGTTCTTGTCAGTTTCCTAAGCAGAGTTGAACTAGATATGGCCCGTGTGTGTAGGAAGCACAGTTCTTTTGTTCTGAGCAAGCTCACTGTTCTGGCCCTTTGGGAAAATCAGTAGTGTAGAAGAATGCTCTTTTCCCAAAAGCAGAGTGTGTTTCTTGTAAGGTGAGCTAGCGTTTGTTTCCCAGTCCTAAATGGAATTGAATCACATGCAGTTTCTGGTACTACGAGCAACAGTTGTTTTCTGGTAAGGAAAGTCACTATGGTGCTCCCTTTGCCATACACAGTGCAAATAGCACTCGCGTCTGCTCCCAGCAAGTACAGTGTATTGAACTGAAGAGGAGCTACTGTTCTTGTCAGTTTCCTAAGCAGAGTTGAACTAGATATGGCCCATGTGTGTGGGAAGCACAGTTCTTTTGTTCTGAGCAAGTTCACTGTTCGGACCCCATAGGAAACACAGTAGAGTAGAAGAGTGCTCTTTTTTCAAAAGCAGAGTGTGTTTCTTGTAAGGCAAGCTAGCGTTTGTTTCCATGTCCTGAATGGAGTTGAATCCCATGCAGTTTCTGGTCCTATGAGCAAGAGTTGCTTTCTGGTAAGAAGAGTCACTATTGTGCTCCCATTGTCATACACAGGGCAAATAGCACGGGTGTCGGTTTCCAGCATGTAAAGTGTATTGGACTGAAGAGGATCGACTCTTCTTGTCAGTTTCCTCAGCAGAGTTGAACTAGATATGGCCCGTGTGTGTAGGAAGCACAGTTCTTTTGTTCTGAGCAAGCTCACTGTTCTGGCCCTATAAGAAAAACAGTAGAGTAGAAGAGTGCTCTTTTCTCAAAAGCAGAGTGTGTTTCTTCTACGGGGAGCTAGGGTTTGTTTCCCAGTTCTAAATGGAGTTGAATCACATGCAGTTTCTGGTCCTGTAGGCAAGAGTTGTTTTCTCGTGGGAAGAGTCACTATTGAGCTCCCATTGTCATACACAGTGCAAATAGCACTCGCGTCTGCTCCTAGCAAGTACAGTGTATTGGACTGAAGAGGAGCTACTGTTCTTGTCATTTCCTAAACAGAGTTGAACTAGATATGGCCCGTGTGTGTAGGAAGCACAGTTCTTTTGTTCTGTGCAAGCTCACTGTTCTGGCCCTTTAGGAAAAACAGTAGTGTAGAAGAATGCTCTTTTCTCAAAAGCAGAGTTTGTTTCTTGTAAGGGGAGCTAGCGTTTGTTTCCCAGTCCTAAATGGAATTGAATCACATGCAGTTTCTGGTACTAGGAGCAACAGTTGTTTTCTGGTAAGGAAAGTCACTATGGTGCTCCCTTTGTCATACACAGTGCAAATAGTTCTCGCGTCTGCTCCCAGCAAGTACATTGTATTGGACAGAAGAGGAGCTAATGTTCTTGTCAGTTTCCTAAGCAGAGTTGAACTAGATATGGCCCGTGTGTGTAGGAAGCACAGTTCTTTTGTTCTGAGCAAGCTCACTGTTCAGAACTTATAGGAAACACAGTAGAGTAGATGAGTGCTCTTTTTTCAAAAGCAGAGTGTGTTTCTTCTAAGGCGAGCTAGCATTTGTTTCCCAGTCCTAAATGGAGTTGAATCACATGCAGTTTCTGGTCCTACAAGCAAGAGTTGTTTTCTGGTAATAAGAGGCACTCTTACGCTCCCATTGTCATACACAGCGCAAATAGCACTGTCGTTTGTTCCCAGCATGTACAATGTATTGGACTGAGGACGATCTACTGTTCTTGTCAGTTTCCAAAGCAGAGTTGAACTAGATATGGCCCGTGTGTGTAGGAAGCACAGTTCTTTTGTTCTGAGCAAGCTCACTGCTCGGACCCCATAGGAAACACAGTAGAGTAGAAGTGTGCTCTTTTCTCAAAAGCAGAGTGTGTTTCTTGTAAGGCTAGCTAGTGTTTGTTTCCCAGTCAGAAAAGGAGTTGAATCCCACTCAGTTTCTGGTCCTACAAGCAAGAGTTGTTTTCTGGTAAGAAGAGTCACTATTGTGCTCCCTTTGCCATACACAGTGCAAATAGCACTCGTGTCTGCTCCCAGCAAGTACAGTGTATTGAACTGAAGAGGAGCTACTATTGTTGTCAGTTTCCTAAGCAGAGTTGAACTAGATATGGACGGTGTGTGTAGGAAGCAGAGTTCTTTTGTTCTGAGCAAGCTCAATGTTCTGGCCCTTTAGGAAACACAGTAGAGTAGAAGAGTGCTCTTTTCTCAAAAGCAGAGTGTGTTTCTTCTAAGGCGAGCTAGGGTTTGATTCCCAGTCCTAAATGAAGTTGAATCACATGCAATTTCTTGTCCTATGAGCAAGAGTTTTTTTCTGGTAAAAAGAGACACTATTGTGCTCCCATTGCAATACACAGTGCAAATAGCACTCGCTTCTGTTCCCAGCAAGTACAGTGTATTGGACTGAAGAGGACCTACTGTTCTTGTCAGTTTCCTAAGCCGAGTTGAACTAGATATGACCCGTGTGTGTAGGAAGGACATTTCTTTTGTTCTGAGCAAGCTCACTGTTCAGACTCCATAGGAAACACAGTAGAGTAGAAGAGTGCTCTTTTCTGAAAAGCAGAGTGTGTTTCTTCTAAGGGGAGCTAGTGTTTGTTTTCCAGTCAGAAACAGAGTTGAATCCCATGCAGTTTCTGGTCTTGCAAACAAGAGTTGTTTTCTGGTAAGAAAAGTCACTATTAAACTCCCATTGCCATACAGAGTGCAAATAGCAATCGCATCTGTTCCCAGCATGTACAGTGTATTGGACTGAAGAGGAGCTACTGTTCTTGTCAGTTTCCTAAGCAGAGTTGAACTAGATATGGCCCGTGTGTGTAGGAAGCACAGTTCTTTTGTTCTGAGCAAGCTCACTGTTCTGGCCCTATAGGATACACAGTAGAGTAGAAGAGTGCTCTTTTCTCAAAAGCAGAGTGTGTTTCTTGTAAGGTGAGCTAGCGTTTGTTTCCCAATCCTAAATGGAATTGAATCACATGCAGTTTTTGGTACTACGATCAAGAGTTGTTTTCTGGTAAGGAAAGTCACTGTTGTGCTACCTTTGCCATACACAGTGCAAATAGCACTCGCGTCTGTTCCCAGCAAGTACAGTGTATTGGACTGAAGAGGAGCTACCGTTCTTGTCAGTTTCCTAAGCAGAGTTGAACTAGATATGTCCCTTTTGTGTAGGAAGCACAGTTCTTTTGTTCTGAGAAAGCTCACTGTTCTGGCCTTATAGGAAACCCAGTAGAGTAGAAGAGTGCTCTTTTCTCAAAAGCAGAGTGTGTTTCTTGTAAGGCAAGTTAGTGTTTGTTTCCCAGTCCTAAATGGAGTTGAATCCCATGCAGTTTCTGGTCCTACGAACAATAGTTGTTTTCTGGTATGAAGAGTCACTATTGTGCTCCCATTGTCATACACAGGGCAAATAGCACTGGCGTCTGTTCCCAGCATGTACAGTGTATTAGACTGAAGAGAATCTACTGTTCTTGTCAGTTTCCTAAGCAGAGTTGAACTAGATATGGCCCGTGTGTGTAGGAAGCACAGTTCTTTTGTTCTGAGCAAGCTCACTGTTCTGGCCCTATAAGAAAAACAGTAGAGTAGAAGAGTGCTCTTTTCTCAAAAGCAGAGTGTGTTTCTTCTAAGGGGAGCTAGGGTTTGTTTCCTAGTTCTAAATGGAGTTGAATAACATGCAGTTTCTGGTCCTGCAGGCAAGAGTTGTTTTCTGGTGGGAAGAGTCACTATTGAGCTCCCATTGTCATACACAGTGCAAATAGCACTCGCGTCTGCTCCTAGCAAGTACAGTGTATTGGACCGAAGAGGAGCTACTGTTCTTGTCAGTTTCCTAAACAGAGTTGAACTAGATATGGCCCGTGTGTGTAGGAAGCACAGTTCTTTTGTTCTGAGCAAGCTCACTGTTCTGGCCCTTTAGGAAAAACAGTAGTGTAGAAGAATGCTCTTTTCTCAAAAGCAGAGTGTGTTTCTTGTAAGGGGAGTTAGCGTTTCTTTCCCAGTCCTAAATGGAATTGAATCACATGCAGTTTCTGGTACTACGAGCAACAGTTGTTTTCTGGTAAGGAAAGTCACTATGGTGCTCCCTTTGTCATACACAGTGCAAATAGTTCTCGCGTCTGCTCCCAGCAAGTACATTGTATTGGACAGAAGAGGATCTAATGTTCTTGTCAGTTTCCTAAGCAGAGTTGAACTAGATATGGCCCGTGTGTGTAGGAAGCGCAGTTCTTTTGTTCTGAGCAAGCTCACTGTTCAGAACTTATAGGAAACACAGTAGAGTAGATGAGTGCTCTTTTCTCAAAAGCAGAGTGTGTTTCTTCTAAGGGGAGCTAGCATTTGTTTCCCAGTCCTAAATGGAGTTGAATCACATGCAGTTTCTGGTCCTACAAGCAAGAGTTGTTTTCTGGTAATAAGAGGCACTCTTAAGCTCCCATTGTCATACACAGCGCAAATAGCACTGTCGTTTGTTCCCAGCATGTACAATGTATTGGACTGAGGACGATCTACTGTTCTTGTCAGTTTCCAAAGCAGAGTTGAACTAGATATGGCCCGTGTGTAGGAAGCACAGTTCTTTTGTTCTGAGCAAGCTCACTGCTCGGACCCCATAGGAAACACAGTAGAGTAGAAGTGTGCTCTTTTCTCAAAAGCAGAGTGTGTTTCTTGTAAGGCTAGCTAGTGTTTGTTTCCCAGTCAGAAAAGGAGTTGAATCCCACTCAGTTTCTGGTCCTACAAGCAAGAGTTGTTTTCTGGTAAGAAGAGTCACTATTGTGCTCCCTTTGCCATACACAGTGCAAATAGCACTCGTGTCTGCTCCCAGCAAGTACAGTGTATTGAACTGAAGAGGAGCTACTATTGTTGTCAGTTTCCTAAGCAGAGTTGAACTAGATATGGACGGTGTGTGTAGGAAGCAGAGTTCTTTTGTTCTGAGCAAGCTCAATGTTCTGGCCCTTTAAAAAACACAGTAGAGTAGAAGAGTGCTCTTTTCTCAAAAGCAGAGTGTGTTTCTTCTAAGGCGAGCTAGGGTTTGATTCCCAGTCCTAAATGAAGTTGAATCACATGCAATTTCTTGTCCTATGAGCAAGAGTTTTTTTCTGGTAAAAAGAGACACTATTGTGCTCCCATTGCAATACACAGTGCAAATAGCACTCGCTTTTGTTCCCAGCAAGTACAGTGTATTGGACTGAAGAGGACCTACTGTTCTTGTCAGTTTCCTAAGCCGAGTTGAACTAGATATGACCCGTGTGTGTAGGAAGGACATTTCTTTTGTTCTGAGCAAGCTCACTGTTCAGACTCCATAGGAAACACAGTAGAGTAGAAGAGTGCTCTTTTCTGAAAAGCAGAGTGTGTTTCTTCTAAGGGGAGCTAGTGTTTGTTTTCCAGTCAGAAACAGAGTTGAATCCCATGCAGTTTCTGGTCTTGCAAACAAGAGTTGTTTTCTGGTAAGAAAAGTCACTATTAAACTCCCATTGCCATACAGAGTGCAAATAGCAATCGCATCTGTTCCCAGCATGTACAGTGTATTGGACTGAAGAGGAGCTACTGTTCTTGTCAGTTTCCTATGCAGAGTTGAACTAGATATGGCCCGTGTGTGTGGGAAGCACAGTTCTTTTGTTCTGAGCAAGCTCACTGTTCGGACACCATAGGAAACACAGTAGAGTAGAAGAGTGCTCTTTTCTCAAAAGCAGAGTGTGTTTCTTGTAAGGCTAGCTAGTGTTTGTTTCCCAGTGAGAAATGAAGTTGAATCCCATGCAGTTTCTGGTCCTACGAGCAAGAGTTGTTTTCTGGTAAGAAGAGTCACTATTGCGCTCCCATTGCCATACACAGTGCAAATAGCACTCGCGTCTGCTCCTAGCAAGTACAGTGTATTGGACTGAAGAGGAGCTACTGTTCTTGTCAGTTTCCTAAGCAGAGTTGAACTAGATATGGCCCGTGTGTAGGAAGCACAGTTCTTTTGTTCTGAGCAAGCTCACTGTTTTGGCCGTTTAGGAAACACAGTAGAGTAGAAGAATGCTCTTTTCTCTAAAGCAGAGTGTGTTTATGTAAGGGGAGCTAGGGTTTGTTTCCCAGTCCTAAATGGAACTGAATCACATGCAGTTTCTGGTACTGCGAGTAACAGTTGTTTACTGGTAAGGAAAGTCACTATGTTGCTCCCTTTGCCATACACAGTGCAAATAGCTCTTGCGTCTGCTCCCAGCAAGTACAGTGTATTGGACTGAAGAGGAGCTACTGTTCTTGTCAGTTTCCGAAGCAGAGTTGAACTAGATATGGCCCATGTGTGTGGGAAGCACAGTTCTTTTGTTCTGAGCAAGCTCACTTTTCGGACACCATAGGAAACACAGTAGAGTAGAAGAGTGCTCTTTTCTCAAAAGCAGAGTGTGTTTCTTGTAAGGCAAGCTAGCGTTTGTTTCCCAGTCCTAAATGGAGTTGAATACCATGCAGTTTCTGGTCCTCCAGGCAAGAGTTGATTTCTGGTGGGAAGAGTCACTATTGAGCTCCCATTGTCATACACAGTGCAAATAGCTCTCACGTCTGCTCCCAGCAAGTACATTGTATTAGACAGAAGAGGAGCTACTGTTCTTGTCAGTTTCCTATGCAGAGTTGAACTAGATATGGCCCGTGTGTGTAGGAAGCACAGTTCTTTTGTTCTGAGCAAGCTGACTGTTCTGAAACTATAGGAAACACAGTAGAGTAGAAGAGTGCTCTTTTCTCAAAAGCAGAGTGTGTTTCTTGTAAGGGGAGCTAGCGTTTGTTTTCCAGTCCTAAATGGAATTGAATCACATGCAGTTTCTGGTACTACGAGCAACAGTTGTTTTCTGGAAAGGAAAGTCACTATGGTGTTCCCTTTGCCATACACAGTGCAAATAGCACTCGCGTCTGCTCCCAGCAAGTACAGTGTATTGGACTGAAGAGGAGCTACTGTTCTTGTCAGTTTCCTAAGCAGAGTTGAACTAGATTTGGCCCGTGTGTAGGAAGCACAGTTCTTTTGTTCTGAGCAAGCTCACTGTTCTGGCCCTATAGGAAACACAGTAGAGTAGAAGAGTGCTCTTTTCTCAAAAGCAGAATGCGTTTCTTCTAAGGCGAGCTAGCGTTTGTTTACCAGTCCTAAATGGAGTTGAATCACATGCAGTTTCTCTTCCTACAGGCAAGAGTTGTTTTCTGGTGGGAAGAGTCACTATTGCGCTCCCATTGTCATACACAGTGCAAATAGCTTTCGCGTCTGCTCCGAGCAAGTACATTTTATTGGACAGAAGAGGAGCTAATGTTCTTGTCAGTTTCCTAAGCAGAGTTGAACTAGATATGGCCCGTGTGTGTAGGAAGCACAGTTCTTTTGTTCTGAGCAAGCTCACTGTTCAGAACTTATAGGAAACACAGTAGAGTAGATGAGTGCTCTTTTCTCAAAAGCAGAGTGTGTTTCTTCTAAGGCAAGCTAGCATTTGTTTCCCAGTCCTAAATGGAGTTGAATCACATGCAGTTTCTGGTTCTACAAGCAAGAGTTGTTTTCTGGTAATAAGAGGCACTATTACGCTCCCATTGTCATACACAGCGCAAATAGCACTGTCGTTTGTTCCCAGCATGTACAATGTATTGGACTGAGGACGATCTACTGTTCTTGTCAGTTTCCAAAGCAGAGTTGAACTAGATATGGCCCGTGTGTGTAGGTAGCACAGTTCTTTTGTTCTGAGCAAGCTCACTGTTCAGACCCCATAGGAAACACAGTAGAGTAGAAGAGTGCTCTTTTCTCAAAAGCAGAGTATGTTTCTTGTAAGGCTAGCTAGTGTTTGTTTCCCAGTCAGAAAAGAAGTTGAATCCCACGCAGTTTCTGGTCCTACAAGCAAGAGTTGTTTTCTGGTAAGAAGAGTCACTATTGCGCTCCCATTGTCATACACAGGGCAAATAGCACTCGCGTCTGTTCTCAGCAAGTACAGTGTATTGTACAGTAGAGGAGCTACTGTTCTTGTCAGTGTCCTAAGCAGAGTTAAACTAGATATGGCCCGTGTGTAGGAAGCACAGTTCTTTTGTTCTGAGCAAGCTCACTGTTTTGGCCGTTTAGGAAACACAGTAGAGTATAAGAATGCTCTTTTCTCAAAAGCAGAGTGTGTTTCTTGTAAGGGGAGCTAGCGTTTGTTTCCCAGTCCTAAATGGAATTGAATCACATGCAGTTTCTGGTACTACGAGCAACAGTTGTTTTCTGGTAAGGAAAGTCACTATGGTGCTCCCTTTGCTATACACAGTGCAAATAGCACTTGCGTCTGCTCCCAGCAAGTACAGTGTATTGGACTGAAGAGGAGCTACAGTTCTTGTCAGTTTCTGAAGCAGAGTTGAACTAGATATGGCCCATGTGTGTGGGAAGCACAGTTCTTTTGTTCTGAGCAAGCTCACTTTTCGGACACCATAGGAAACACAGTAGAGTAGAAGAGTGCTCTTTTCTCAAAAGCAGAGTGTGTTTCTTGTAAGGCAAGCTAGCGTTTGTTTCCCAGTCCTAAATGGAGTTGAATCCCATGCAGTTTCTGGTCCTACAAGCAAGAGTTGTTTTCTGGTGGGAAGAGTCACTATTGAGCTCCCATTGTCATTCACAGTGCAAATAGCTCTCACGTCTGCTCCCAGCAAGTACATTGTATTAGACAGAAGTGGAGCTACTGTTCTTGTCAGTTTCCTATGCAGAGTTGAACTAGATATGGCCCGTGTGTGTAGGAAGCACTGTTCTTTTGTTCTGAGCAAGCTCACTGTTCTAAACCTACAGGAAACAGTAGAGTAGAAGAGTGCTCTTTTCACAAAAGCACAGTGTGTTTCTTCTAAGGCGAGCTATGGTTTGTTTCCCAGTCCTAAATGGAGTTGAATCTCATGCAGTTTCTGGTCCTACAGGCAAGAGTTGTTTTCTGGTGGGAAGAGTCACTATTGAGCTCCCATTGTCATACACAGTGCAAATAGCTCTCACGTCTGCTCCCAGCAAGTACATTGTATTAGACTGAAGAGGAGCTACTGTTCTTGTCAGTTTCCTAAGCAGAGTTGAACTAGATATGGCCCGTGTGTAGGAAGCACAGTTCTTTTGTTCTGAGCAAGCTCACTGTTCTGGCTGTTTAGGAAACACAGTAGAGTAGAAGAATGCTCTTTTCTCAAAAGCAGAGTGTGTTTCTTGTAAGGGGAGCTAGCGTTTGTTTCCCAGTCCTAAATGGAATTGAATCACATGCAGTTTCTGGTACTATGAGCAACAGTTGTTTTCTGGTAAGGAAAGTCACTATGGTGCTCCCTTTGCCATACACAGTGCAAATAGCACTTGTGTCTGCTCCCAGCAGTACAGTGTATTGGACTAAAGAGGAGCTACTGTTCTTGTCAGTTTCTGAAGCAGAGTTGAACTAGATATGGCCCATGTGTGTGGGAAGCACAGTTCTTTTGTTCTGAGAAAGCTCACTGTTCTGAACCTATAGGAAACACAGTAGAGTAGAAGAGTGCTCTTTTCTCAAAAGCAGAGTGTGTTTCTTGTAAGGCTAGCTAGTGTTTGTTTCCCAGTGAGAAATGAAGTTGAATCCCATGCAGTTTCTGGTCCTACGAGCAAGAGTTGTTTTCTGGTAAGAAGAGTCACTATTGCGCTCCCATTGCCATACACAGTGCAAATAGCACTCGCGTCTGCTCCTAGCAAGTACAGTGTATTGGACTGAAGAGGAGCTACTGTTCTTGTCAGTTTACTAATCAGAGTTGAACTAGATATAGCCCGTGTGTAGGAAGCACAGTTTTTTGTTCTGAGCAAGCTCACTGTTTTGGCCGTTTAGGAAAAACAGTAGAGTAGAAGAATGCTCTTTTCTCTAAAGCAGAGTGTGTTTCTTGTAAGGGGAGCTAGCGTTTGTTTCCCAGTCCTAAATGGAATTGAATCACATGCAGTTTCTGGTACTGCGAGCAACAGTTGTTTTCTGGTAAGGAAAGTCACTATGGTGCTCCCTTTGCCATACACAGTGCAAATAGCACTTGCTTCTGCTCCCAGCAAGTACGGTGTATTGGACTGAAGAGGAGCTACTGTTCTTGTCAGTTTCCGAAGCAGAGTTGAACTAGATATGGCCCATGTGTGTGGGAAGCACAGTTCTTTTGTTCTGAGCAAGCTCACTTTTCGGACACCATAGGAAACACAGTAAAGTAGAAGAGTGCTCTTTTCTCAAAAGCAGAGTGTGGTTCTTGTAAGGCAAGCTAGCGTTTGTTTCCCAGTCCTAAATGGAGTTGAATACCATGCAGTTTCTGGTCCTACAGGCAAGAGTTGTTTTCTGGTGGGAAGAGTCACTATTGAGCTCCCATTGTCATACACAGTGCAAATAGCTCTCATGTCTGCTCCGAGCAAGTACATTGTATTAGACAGAAGAGTAGCTACTGTTCTTGTCAGTTTCCTATGCAGAGTTGAACTAGATATGGCCCGTGTGTGTAGGAAGCAGAGTTCTTTTGTTCTGAGCAAGCTCACTGTTCTGAACCTATAGGAAACACAGTAGAGTAGAAGAGTGCTCTTTTCACAAAAGCAGAGTGTGTTTCCTCTAAGGCGAGCTATGGTTTGTTTCCCAGTCCTAAATGGAGTTGAATCACATGCAGTTTCTGGTCCTAGAGGCAAGAGTTGTTTTCTGGTGGGAAGAGTCACTATTGAGCTCCCATTGTCATACACAGTGCAAATAGCTCTCACGTCTGCTCCCAGCAAGTACATTGTATTAGACAGAAGAGGAGCTACTGTTCTTGTCAGTTTCCTATGCAGAGTTGAACTAGATATGGCCTGTGTGTGTAGGAAGCACAGTTCTTTTGTCCTGAGCAAGCTCACTGTTCTGAACCTATAGGAAACACAGTAGAGTAGAAGAGTGCTCTTTTCTCAAAAGCAGAGTGTGTTTCTTGTAAGGCTAGCTAGTGATTATTTCCCAGTGAGAAATGAAGTTGAATCCCATGCAATTTCTGTTCCTACGAGCAAGAGTTGTTTTCTGGTAAGAAGAGTCACTATTGTGCTCCCATTGTCATACACAGGGCAAATAGCACGGGGGTCTGTTTCCAGCATGTAAAGTGTATTGGACTGAAGAGGATCGACTCTTCTTGTCAGTTTCCTCAGCAGAGTTGAACTAGATATGGCCCGTGTGTGTAGGAAGCACAGTTCTTTTGTTCTGAGCAAGCTCACTGTTCTGGCCCTATAAGAAAAACAGTAGAGTAGAAGAGTGCTCTTTTCTCAAAAGCAGAGTGTGTTTCTTGTAAGGCTAGCTAGTGTTTCTTTTCCAGTCAGAAACGGAGTTGAATCCCATGCAGTTTCTGGTCTTACAAGCAAGAGTTGTTTTCTGGTAAGAAGAGTCACTATTGTGCTCCCATTGTCATACACAGGGCAAATAGCACGGGGGTCTGTTTCCAGCATGTAAAGTGTATTGGACTGAAGAGGATCGACTCTTCTTGTCAGTTTCCTCAGCAGAGTTGAACTAGATATGGCCCGTGTGTGTAGGAAGCACAGTTCTTTTGTTCTGAGCAAGCTCACTGTTCTGGCCCTATAAGAAAAACAGTAGAGTAGAAGAGTGCTCTTTTCTCAAAAGCAGAGTGTGTTTCTTCTAAGGGGAGCTAGGGTTTGTTTCCCAGTTCTAAATGGAGTTGAATCACATGCAGTTTCTGGTCCTGCAGGCAAGAGTTGTTTTCTGGTGGGAAGAGTCACTATTGAGCTCCCATTGTCATACACAGTGCAAATAGCACTCGCGTCTGCTCCTAGCAAGTACAGTGTATTGGACTGAAGAGGAGCTACTGTTCTTGTCAGTTTCCTAAACAGAGTTGAACTAGATATGGCCCATGTGTGTAGGAAGCACAGTTCTTTTGTTCTGATCAAGCTCACTGTTCTGGCCCTTTGGGAAAATCAGTAGTGTAGAAGAATGCTCTTTTCCCAAAAGCAGAGTGTGTTTCTTGTAAGGGGAGCTAGCGTTTGTTTCCCAGTCCTAAATGGAATTGAATCACATGCAGTTTCTGGTACTACGAGCAACAGTTGTTTTCTGGTAAGGAAAGTCACTATGGTGCTCCCTTTGTCATACACAGTGCAAATAGCACTCACGTCTGCTCCTAGCAAGTACAGTGTATTGGACTGAAGAGGAGCTACGGTTCTTGTCAGTTTCCTAAGCAGAGTTGAACTAGATATGGCCCGTGTGTATGAAGCACAGTTCTTTTGTTTTGAGCAAGCTCGCTGTTCTGGCCCTTTAGGAAACACAGTAGAGTAGAAGAATGCCCTTTTCTCAAAAGCAGAGTGTGTTTCTTGTAAGGGGAGCTAGCGTTTGTTTCCCAGTCCTAAATGGAATTGAATCACATGCAGTTTCTGGTACTACGAGCAACAGTTGTTTTCTGGTAAGGAAAGTCACTATGGTGCTCCCTTTGCCATACACAGTGCAAATAGCACTCGCGTCTGCTCCCAGCAAGTACAGTGTATTGGACTGAGGAGGAGCTACTGTTCTTGTCAGTTTCCTAAGCAGAGTTGAACTAGATATGGCCCATGTGTGTGGGAAGCACAGTTCTTTTGTTCTGAGCAAGTTCACTGTTCGGACCCCATAGGAAACACAGTAGAGTAGAAGAGTGCTCTTTTTTCAAAAGCAGAGTGTGTTTCTTGTAAGGCAAGCTAGCGTTTGTTTCCATGTCCTAAATGGAGTTGAATCCCATGCAGTTTCTGGTCCTATGAGCAAGACTTGTTTTCTGGTAAGAAGAGTCACTATTGTGCTCCCATTGTCATACACAGGGCAAATAGCACGGGGTTCTGTTTCCAGCATGTAAAGTGTATTGGACTGAAGAGGATCGACTCTTCTTGTCAGTTTCCTCAGCAGAGTTGAACTAGATATGGCCCGTGTGTGTAGGAAGCACAGTTCTTTTGTTCTGAGCAAGCTCACTGTTCTGGCCCTATAAGAAAAACAGTAGAGTAGAAGAGTGCTCTTTTCTCAAAAGCAGAGTGTGTTTCTTCTAAGGGGAGCTAGGGTTTGTTTCCCAGTTCTAAATGGAGTTGAATCACATGCAGTTTCTGGTCCTGCAGGCAAGAGTTGTTTTCTGGTGGGAAGAGTCACTATTGAGCTCCCATTGTCATACACAGTGCAAATAGCACTCGAGTCTGCTCCTAGCAAGTACAGTGTATTGGACTGAAGAGGAGCTACTGTTCTTGTCAGTTTCCTACGCAGAGTTGAACTAGATATGGCCCGTGTGTGTAGGAAGCACAGTTCTTTTGTTCTGAGCAAGCTCACTGTTCTGGCCCTTTGGGAAAATCAGTAGTGTAGAAGAATGCTCTTTTCCCAAAAGCAGAGTGTGTTTCTTGTAAGGTGAGCTAGCGTTTGTTTCCCAGTCCTAAATGGAATTTAATCACATGCAGTTTCTGGTACTACGAGCAACAGTTGTTTTCTGGTAAGGAAAGTCACTATGGTGCTCCCTTTGCCATACACAGTGCAAATAGCACTCGCGTCTGCTCCCAGCAAGTACAGTGTATTGAACTGAAGAGGAGCTACTGTTCTTGTCAGTTTCCTAAGCAGAGTTGAACTAGATATGGCCCATGTGTGTGGGAAGCACAGTTCTTTTGTTCTGAGCAAGTGCACTGTTCGGACCCCATAGGAAACACAGTAGAGTAGAAGAGTGCTCTTTTTTCAAAAGCAGAGTGTGTTTCTTGTAAGGCAAGCTAGCGTTTGTTTCCATGTCCTGAATGGAGTTGAATCCCATGCAGTTTCTGGTCCTATGAGCAAGAGTTGTTTTCTGGTAAGAAGAGTCACTATTGTGCTCCCATTGTCATACACAGGGCAAATAGCACGGGGGTCGGTTTCCAGCATGTAAAGTGTATTGGACTGAAGAGGATCGACTCTTCTTGTCAGTTTCCTCAGCAGAGTTGAACTAGATATGGCCCGTGTGTGTAGGAAGCACAGTTCTTTTGTTCTGAGCAAGCTCACTGTTCTGGCCCTATAAGAAAAACAGTAGAGTAGAAGAGTGCTCTTTTCTCAAAAGCAGAGTGTGTTTCTTCTAAGGGGAGCTAGGGTTTGTTTCCCAGTTCTAAATGGAGTTGAATCACATGCAGTTTCTGGTCCTGTAGGCAAGAGTTGTTTTCTGGTGGGAAGAGTCACTATTGAGCTCCCATTGTCATACACAGTGCAAATAGCACTCGCGTCTGCTCCTAGCAAGTACAGTGTATTGGACTGAAGAGGAGCTACTGTTCTTGTCAGTTTCCTAAACAGAGTTGAACTAGATATGGCCCGTGTGTGTAGGAAGCACAGTTCTTTTGTTCTGTGCAAGCTCACTGTTCTGGCCCTTTAGGAAAAACAGTAGTGTAGTAGAATGCTCTTTTCTCAAAAGCAGAGTTTGTTTCTTGTAAGGGGAGCTAGCGTTTGTTTCCCAGTCCTAAATGGAATTGAATCACATGCAGTTTCTGGTACTAGGAGCAACAGTTGTTTTCTGGTAAGGAAAGTCACTATGGTGCTCCCTTTGTCATACACAGTGCAAATAGTTCTCGCGTCTGCTCCCAGCAAGTACATTGTATTGGACAGAAGAGGAGCTAATGTTCTTGTCAGTTTCCTAAGCAGAGTTGAACTAGATATGGCCCGTGTGTGTAGGAAGCACAGTTCTTTTGTTCTGAGCAAGCTCACTGTTCAGAACTTATAGGAAACACAGTAGAGTAGATGAGTGCTCTTTTTTCAAAAGCAGAGTGTGTTTCTTCTAAGGCGAGCTAGCATTTGTTTCCCAGTTCTAAATGGAGTTGAATCACATGCAGTTTCTGGTCCTACAAGCAAGAGTTGTTTTCTGGTAATAAGAGGCACTCTTACGCTCCCATTGTCATACACAGCGCAAATAGCACTGTCGTTTGTTCCCAGCATGTACAATGTATTGGACTGAGGACGATCTACTGTTCTTGTCAGTTTCCAAAGCAGAGTTGAACTAGATATGGCCCGTGTGTGTAGGAAGCACAGTTCTTTTGTTCTGAGCAAGCTCACTGCTCGGACCCCATAGGAAACACAGTAGAGTAGAAGTGTGCTCTTTTCTCAAAAGCAGAGTGTGTTTCTTGTAAGGCTAGCTAGTGTTTGTTTCCCAGTCAGAAAAGGAGTTGAATCCCACTCAGTTTCTGGTCCTACAAGCAAGAGTTGTTTTCTGGTAAGAAGAGTCACTATTGTGCTCCCTTTGCCATACACAGTGCAAATAGCACTCGTGTCTGCTCCCAGCAAGTACAGTGTATTGAACTGAAGAGGAGCTACTATTGTTGTCAGTTTCCTAAGCAGAGTTGAACTAGATATGGACGGTGTGTGTAGGAAGCAGAGTTCTTTTGTTCTGAGCAAGCTCAATGTTCTGGCCCTTTAGGAAACACAGTAGAGTAGAAGAGTGCTCTTTTCTCAAAAGCAGAGTGTGTTTCTTCTAAGGCGAGCTAGGGTTTGATTCCCAGTCCTAAATGAAGTTGAATCACATGCAATTTCTTGTCCTATGAGCAAGAGTTTTTTTCTGGTAAAAAGAGACACTATTGTGCTCCCATTGCAATACACAGTGCAAATAGCACTCGCTTCTGTTCCCAGCAAGTACAGTGTATTGGACTGAAGAGGACCTACTGTTCTTGTCAGTTTCCTAAGCCGAGTTGAACTAGATATGACCCGTGTGTGTAGGAAAGACATTTCTTTTGTTCTGAGCAAGCTCACTGTTCAGACTCCATAGGAAACACAGTAGAGTAGAAGAGTGCTCTTTTCTGAAAAGCAGAGTGTGTTTCTTCTAAGGGGAGCTAGTGTTTGTTTTCCAGTCAGAAACAGAGTTGAATCCCATGCAGTTTCTGGTCTTGCAAACAAGAGTTGTTTTCTGGTAAGAAAAGTCACTATTAAACTCCCATTGCCATACAGAGTGCAAATAGCAATCGCATCTGTTCCCAGCATGTACAGTGTATTGGACTGAAGAGGAGCTACTGTTCTAGTCAGTTTCCTAAGCAGAGTTGAACTAGATATGGCCCGTGTGTGTAGGAAGCACAGTTCTTTTGTTCTGAGCAAGCTCACTGTTCTGGCCCTATAGGATACACAGTAGAGTAGAAGAGTGCTCTTTTCTCAAAAGCAGAGTGTGTTTCTTGTAAGGTGAGCTAGCGTTTGTTTCCCAATCCTAAATGGAATTGAATCACATGCAGTTTTTGGTACTACGATCAAGAGTTGTTTTCTGGTAAGGAAAGTCACTATTGTGCTACCTTTGCCATACACAGTGCAAATAGCACTCGCGTCTGTTCCCAGCAAGTACAGTGTATTGGACTGAAGAGGAGCTACCATTCTTGTCAGTTTCCTAAGCAGAGTTGAACTAGATATGTCCCTTTTGTGTAGGAAGCACAGTTCTTTTGTTCTGAGAAAGCTCACTGTTCTGGCCTTATAGGAAACCCAGTAGAGTAGAAGAGTGCTCTTTTTTCAAAAGCAGAGTGTGTTTCTAGTAAGGCAAGTTAGTGTTTGTTTCCCAGTCCTAAATGGAGTTGAATCCCATGCAGTTTCTGGTCCTACGAACAATAGTTGTTTTCTGGTATGAAGAGTCACTATTGTGCTCCCATTGTCATACACAGGGCAAATAGCACTGGCGTCTGTTCCCAGCATGTACAGTGTATTAGACTGAAGAGAATCTACTGTTCTTGTCAGTTTCCTAAGCAGAGTTGAACTAGATATGGCCCGTGTGTGTAGGAAGCACAGTTCTTTTGTTCTGAGCAAGCTCACTGTTCTGGCCCTATAAGAAAAACAGTAGAGTAGAAGAGTGCTCTTTTCTCAAAAGCAGAGTGTGTTTCTTCTAAGGGGAGCTAGGGTTTGTTTCCCAGTTCTAAATGGAGTTGAATAACATGCAGTTTCTGGTCCTGCAGGCAAGAGTTGTTTTCTGGTGGGAAGAGTCACTATTGAGCTCCCATTGTCATACACAGTGCAAATAGCACTCGAGTCTGCTCCTAGCAAGTACAGTGTATTGGACCGAAGAGGAGCTACTGTTCTTGTCAGTTTCCTAAACAGAGTTGAACTAGATATGGCCCGTGTGTGTAGGAAGCACAGTTCTTTTGTTCTGAGCAAGCTCACTGTTCTGGCCCTTTAGGAAAAACAGTAGTGTAGAAGAATGCTCTTTTCTCAAAAGCAGAGTGTGTTTCTTGTAAGGGGAGCTAGCGTTTGTTTCCCAGTCCTAAATGGAATTGAATCACATGCAGTTTCTGGTACTACGAGCAACAGTTGTTTTCTGGTAAGGAAAGTCACTATGGTGCTCCCTTTGTCATACACAGTGCAAATAGTTCTCGCGTCTGCTCCCAGCAAGTACATTGTATTGGACAGAAGAGGATCTAATGTTCTTGTCAGTTTCCTAAGCAGAGTTGAACTCGATATGGCCCGTGTGTGTAGGAAGCACAGTTCTTTTGTTCTGAGCAAGCTCACTGTTCAGAACTTATAGGAAACACAGTAGAGTAGATGAGTGCTCTTTTTTCAAAAGCAGAGTGTGTTTCTTCTAAGGCGAGCTAGCATTTGTTTCCCAGTCCTAAATGGAGTTGAATCACATGCAGTTTCTGGTCCTACAAGCAAGAGTTGTTTTCTGGTAATAGAGGCACTCTTAAGCTCCCATTGTCATACACAGCGCAAATAGCACTGTCGTTTGTTCCCAGCATGTACAATGTATTGGACTGAGGACGATCTACTGTTCTTGTCAGTTTCCACAGCAGAGTTGAACTAGATATGGCCCGTGTGTAGGAAGCACAGTTCTTTTGTTCTGAGCAAGCTCACTGCTCGGACCCCATAGGAAACACAGTAGAGTAGAAGTGTGCTCTTTTCTCAAAAGCAGAGTGTGTTTCTTGTAAGGCTAGCTAGTGTTTGTTTCCCAGTCAGAAAAGGAGTTGAATCCCACTCAGTTTCTGGTCCTACAAGCAAGAGTTGTTTTCTGGTAAGAAGAGTCACTATTGTGCTCCCTTTGCCATACACAGTGCAAATAGCACTCGTGACTGCTCCCAGCAAGTACAGTGTATTGAACTGAAGAGGAGCTACTATTGTTGTCAGTTTCCTAAGCAGAGTTGAACTAGATATGGACGGTGTGTGTAGGAAGCAGAGTTCTTTTGTTCTGAGCAAGCTCAATGTTCTGGCCCTTTAGGAAACACAGTAGAGTAGAAGAGTGCTCTTTTCTCAAAAGCAGAGTGTGTTTCTTCTAAGGCGAGCTAGGGTTTGATTCCCAGTCCTAAATGAAGTTGAATCACATGCAATTTCTTGTCCTATGAGCAAGAGTTTTTTTCTGGTAAAAAGAGACACTATTGTGCTCCCATTGCAATACACAGTGCAAATAGCACTCGCTTCTGTTCCCAGCAAGTACAGTGTATTGGACTGAAGAGGACCTACTGTTCTTGTCAGTTTCCTAAGCCGAGTTGAACTAGATATGACCCGTGTGTGTAGGAAGGACATTTCTTTTGTTCTGAGCAAGCTCACTGTTCAGACTCCATAGGAAACACAGTAGAGTAGAAGAGTGCTCTTTTCTGAAAAGCAGAGTGTGTTTCTTCTAAGGGGAGCTAGTGTTTGTTTTCCAGTCAGAAACAGAGTTGAATCCCATGCAGTTTCTGGTCTTGCAAACAAGAGTTATTTTCTGGTAAGAAAAGTCACTATTAAACTCCCATTGCCATACAGAGTGCAAATAGCAATCGCATCTGTTCCCAGCATGTACAGTGTATTGGACTGAAGAGGAGCTACTGTTCTTGTCAGTTTCCTCAGCAGAGTTGAACTAGATATGGCCCGTGTGTGTAGGAAGCACAGTTCTTTTGTTCTGAGCAAGCTCACTGTTCTGGCCCTATAAGAAAAACAGTAGAGTAGAAGAGTGCTCTTTTCTCAAAAGCAGAGTGTGTTTCTTCTAAGGGGAGCTAGGGTTTGTTTCCCAGTTCTAAATGGAGTTGAATAACATGCAGTTTCTGGTCCTGCAGGCAAGAGTTGTTTTCTGGTGGGAAGAGTCACTATTGAGCTCCCATTGTCATACACAGTGCAAATAGCACTCGCGTCTGCTCCTAGCAAGTACAGTGTATTGGACTGAAGAGGAGCTACTGTTCTTGTCAGTTTCCTAAACAGAGTTGAACTAGATATGGCCCATGTGTGTAGGAAGCACAGTTCTTTTGTTCTGAGCAAGCTCACTGTTCTGGCCCTTTAGGAAAAACAGTAGTGTAGAAGAATGCTCTTTTCTCAAAAGCAGAGTGTGTTTCTTGTAAGGGGAGCTAGCGTTTGTTTCCCAGTCCTAAATGGAATTGAATCACATGCAGTTTCTGGTACTACGAGCAACAGTTGTTTTCTGGTAAGGAAAGTCACTATGGTGCTCCCTTTGTCATACACAGTGCAAATAGCACTCACGTCTGCTCCTAGCAAGTACAGTGTATTGGACTGAAGAGGAGCTACGGTTCTTGTCAGTTTCCTAAGCAGAGTTGAACTAGACATGGCCCGTGTGTATGAAGCACAGTTCTTTTGATTTGAGCAAGCTCGCTGTTCTGGCCCTTTAGGAAACACAGTAGAGTAGAAGAATGCTCTTTTCTCAAAAGCAGAGTGTGTTTCTTGTAAGGGGAGCTAGCGTTTGTTTCCCAGTCCTAAATGGAATTGAATCACATGCAGTTTCTGGTACTACGAGCAACAGTTGTTTTCTGGTAAGGAAAGTCACTATGGTGCTCCCTTTGCCATACACAGTGCAAATAGCACTCGCGTCTGCTCCCAGCAAGTACAGTGTATTGGACTGAAGAGGAGCTACTGTTCTTGTCAGTTTCCTAAGCAGAGTTGAACTAGATATGGCCCATGTGTGTGGGAAGCACAGTTCTTTTGTTCTGAGCAAGTTCACTGTTCGGACCCCATAGGAAACACAGTAGAGTAGAAGAGTGCTCTTTTTTCAAAAGCAGAGTGTGTTTCTTGTAAGGCAAGCTAGCGTTTGTTTCCATGTCCTAAATGGAGTTGAATCCCATGCAGTTTCTGGTCCTATGACCAAGACTTGTTTTCTGGTAAGAAGAGTCACTATTGTGCTCCCATTGTCATACACAGGGCAAATAGCACGGGGGTCTGTTTCCAGCATGTAAAGTGTATTGGACTGAAGAGGATCGACTCTTCTTGTCAGTTTCCTCAGCAGAGTTGAACTAGATATGGCCCGTGTGTGTAGGAAGCACAGTTCTTTTGTTCTGAGCAAGCTCACTGTTCAGACGCCTTAGGACATAGTAGAGTAGAAGAGTACTCTTTTCTCAAAAGCAGAGTGTGTTTCTTGTAAGGCAAGCTAACGTTTGTTTCCCAGTCCTAAATGGAGTTGAATCACATGCAGTTTCTGGTCCTACGAGCAAGAGTTGTTTTCTGGTAAGAACAGTCACTATTGCGCTCCCATTGCCATACACAGTGCAAATAGCAATCGCGTCTGTTCCCAGCAAGTACAGTGTATTGGACTGAAGAGTCGCTACTGTTCTTGTCAGTTTCCTAAGCAGAGTTGAACTAGATATGTCCCTTTTGTGTAGGAAGCACAGTTCTTTTGTTCTGAAAAAGCTCACTGTTCTGGCCTTATAGGAAACACAGTAGAGTAGAAGAGTGCTCTTTTCTCAAAAGCAGAGTGTGTTTCTTGTAAGGCAAGTTAGCGTTTGTTTCCCAGTCCTAAATGGAGTTGAATCCCATGCAGTTTCTGGTCCTACGAACAATAGTTGTTTTCTGGTATGAAGAGTCACTATTGTGCTCCCATTGTCATACACAGGGCAAATAGCACTGGCGTCTGTTCCCAGCATGTACAGTGTATTAGACTGAAGAGAATGTACTGTTCTTGTCAGTTTCCTAAGCAGAGTTGAACTAGATATGACCCGTGTGTGTAGGAAGCACAGTTCTTTTTTTCTGAGCAAGCTCACGGTTCCGAGCCCATAGGAAAAACAGTAGAGTAGAAGAGTGCTCTTTTCTCAAAAGCAGAGAGTGTTTCTTGTAAGGCGAGCTAGCGTTTATTTCCCAGTCCTAAATGGAGTTGAATCACATACAGTTTCTGGTCCTATGAGCAAGAGTTGTTTTTCTTGTAAGAAGAGTCACTATTATGCTCCCATTGTCAAACACAGCACAAATAGCACTGTTGTCTGTTCCCAGCATGTACAGTGTATTGGACTGAAGAGGATCTTCTGTTCTTGTCAGTTTCCAAAGCAGAGTTGAACTAGATATGACCGTGTGTGTAGGAAGCACAGTTCTTTTGTTCTGAGCAAGCTCACGCTTCTGGCCCTATAGGAAACATGGTAGAGTAGAAGAGTGCTCTTTTCTCAAAAGCAGAGTGTGTTTCTTGTAAGGCGAGCTAGCGTTTGTTTCCCAGTCCTAAATGCAGTTGAATCCCATGCAGTTTCTGGTCCTACGAGCAAGAGTTGTTTTCTGGTAAGAAGAGTCACTATTGTGCTCCCATTGTCATACACAGGGCAAATAGCACTGTCATTTGTTTCCAGCATGTACAGTGTGTTGGACTGAAGAGGATCTACTGTTCTCGTCAGTTTCCTAAACAGAGTTGAACTAGATATGGCCCGTGTATGTAGGAAGCACAGTTCTTTTGTTCTGAGCAAGCTCACTGTTCTGGCCCTATAGGAAACACAGTAGAGTAGAAGAGTGCTCTTTTTTCAAAAGCAGAGTGTGGTTCTTGTAAGGCAGGCTAGCGTGTGTCTCCCAGTCCTAAATGGTGTTTAATCACATGCAGTTTCTGGTCCTACAAGCAAGAGTTGTTTTCTGTTAAAAAGAGTCACTATTGTGCTCCCATTGCCATTCACAGTGCAAATAGCACTCGCGTCTGTTCCCATCAAGTACAGTGTAATGGACAGAATAGGTGGTACTGTTCTTGTCAGTTTCCTAACCAGAGTTGAACTAGATATGGCCCATGTGTGTAGGAAGCACAGTTCTTTTGTTCTGAGCAAGCTCACTGTTCGGACCCCTTAGGAAACACAGTAGAGTAGAAGAGTGCTTTTTTCTCAAAAGCAGAGTGTGTTTCTTGTAAGGCGAGCTAGTGTTTGTTTCCCAGTCCTAAATGGAGTTGAATCACATGCAGTTTCTGGTCCTACAAGCAAGAGTTGTTTTATGGTAAGGAAAGTCACTATTGTGCTCCCTTAGCCACACACGGTGCAAATAGCACTCTCGTCTGCTCCCATCAAGTACAGTGTATTGGAACGAAGGGGAGCCACTGTTCTTGTCAGTTTCCTAAGCAGAGTTTAACTAGATATGACCCGTGTGTATAGTAAGCACAGTTCTTTTTTTCTGAGCAAGCTCACTGTTCTGGCCTTTAGGAACACAGTAGAGCAGAAGAGTGCTCTTTTCTCAAAAGCAGAGTGTGTTTCTTGTAAGGCGAGCTAGCGTTTGTTTCCCAGTCCTAAATGGAATTGAATCACATGCAGTTTCTGGTCCTACGAGCAAGAGTTGTTTTCTGGTAAGGAAAGTCACTATGGTGCTCCCTTTGCCATACACAGTGCAAATAGCACTCGCGTCTGCTCCCAACAAGTACAGTGTATTGGACTGAAGAGGAGCTACTGTTCTTGTCAGTTTCCGAAGCAGAGTTGAACTAGATATGGCCCATGTGTGTAGGAAGCACAGTTCTTTTGTTCTGAGCAAGCTCACTGTTCGGACCCCATAGGAAAAACAGTAGAGTAGAAGAGTGCTCTTTTCTCAAAAGCAGAGTGTGTTTCTTGTAAGGCAAGCTAGCGTTTGTTTCCCAGTCCTAAATGGAGTTGAATCCCATGCAGTTTCTGGTCCTACGAGCAAGAGTTGTTTTTTGGTAAGAAGAGTCACTATTGTGCTCCCATTGTCATACACAGGGCAAATAGCACGGGCGTCAGTTCCCAGCATGTAAAGTGTATTGGACTGAAGAGGATCTACTCTTCTTGTCAATTTCCTAAGCAGAGTTGAACTAGATATGGCCCCCGTGTGTAGGAAGCACAGTTCTTTTGTTCTGAGCAAGCTCACTGTTCTGGCCCTATAAGAAACACAGTAGAGTAGAAGAGTGCTCTTTTCTCAAAAGCAGAGTGTGTTTCTTCTAAGGCGAGCTAGGGTTTGTTTCGCAGTCCTAAATGGAGTTGAATCACATGCAGTTTCTGGTCCTAAAGGCAAGAGTTGTTTTCTGGTAATAAGAGGCACTATTACGCTCCTATTGTCATACACAGGGCAAATAGCACTGGCGACTATTCCCAGCATGTAAAGTGTATTGGACTGAAGAGGATCTACTGTTCTTGTCAGTTTCCTAAGCAGAGTTGAACTAGATATGCCCCGTGTGTAGGAAGCACAGTTCTTTTGTTCTGAGCAAGCTCACTGTTCAGACCCCTTAGGAAACACAGTAGAGTAGGCGAGTGCTCTTTTCTCAAAAGCAGAGTGTGTTTCTTGTAAGGCTAGCTAGTGTTTGTTTCCCAGTCAGAAACAGAGTTGAATCTCACGCAGTTTCTGGTCCTACGAGCAAGAGTTGTTTTCTGGTACGCAGAGTCACTATTGCGCTCCCATTGCCATACACAGTGCAAATAGCACTCGCGTCTGCTCCCAGCAAGTACAGTGTATTGGACTGAAGAGGAGCTACTGTTCTTGTCAGTTTCCTAAGCAGAGTTGAACTAGACATGGCCCGTTTGTGTAGGAAACACAGTTCTTTTGTTCTGAGCAAGCTCACTGTTCTGACCCTATAGGAAACACTGTAGAGAAGAAGAGTGCTCTTTTCTCAAAAGCAGAGTGTGTTTCTTGTAAAGGAAGCTAGCGTTTGTTTCCCAGTTTTAAATGGAGTTGAATCACATGCAGTTTCTGGACCTACGAGGAAGAGTTGTTTTCTGGTAAGGAAAGTCACTATTGCACTCCCTTAGCCACACACAGTGCAAATAGCACTCGCGTATGTTGCCAGCAAGTACAGTGTATTGGAAAGAAGAGGATATACTGTTCTTGTCAGTTTCCTAAGCAGAGTGGAACTAGATATGACCCGTGTGTGTAGGAAGCACAGTTC
Organism: Peromyscus eremicus; assembly: GCF_949786415.1. Taxonomy (NCBI): domain Eukaryota; kingdom Metazoa; phylum Chordata; class Mammalia; order Rodentia; family Cricetidae; genus Peromyscus; species Peromyscus eremicus. The sequence continues at coordinate 16,891 of NW_026735212.1, read as the reverse complement.
TTTTTTCTGAGCAAGCTCACGGTTCCGAGCACATAGAAAACACAGTAAGTAGAAGAGTGCTCTTTTCTCAAAAGCAGAGTGTGTTTCTTGTAAGGCGAGCTAGCGTTTGTTTCCCAGTCCTAAATGGAGTTGAATCCCATGCAGTTTCTGGTCCTACGAGCAAGAGTTGTTTTCTGGTAAGAAAAGTCACTATTGCGCTCCCATTGCCATACACAGGGCAAATAGCACTCGCCTCTGGTCCCAGCAAGTACAGTGTATTGTACAGTAGAGGAGCTACTGTTCTTGTCAGTTTCCTAAGCAGAGTTAAATTAGATATGGCCAGTGTGTGTAGGAAGCACAGTTCTTTTGTTCTGAGCAAGCTCACTGTTCTGGCCCTTTAGGAAACACAGTAGAGCAGAAGATTGCTCTTTTCTCAAAAGCAGAGTGTGTTTCTTGTAAGGCGAGCTAGCGTTTATTTCCCAGTCCTAAATGGAATTGAATCACATGCAGTTTCTGGTACTACGAGCAAGAGTTGTTTTCTGGTAAGGAAAGTCTCTATGGTTCTCCCATTGCCATACACAGGGGAAATAGCACTCGCGTCTGGTCCCAGCATGTACAATTTATTGGACTGAAGAGGAGCTACTATTCTTGTCAGTTTCTGAAGCAGATTTGAACTAGATATGGCCCATGTGTGTAGGAAGCACAGTTTTTTTTTTCTGAGCAAGCTCACTGTTCGGACACCATAGGAAACACAGTAGAGTAGAAGAGAGCTCTTTTCTCAAAAGCATAGTGTGTTTCTTGCAAGGCAAGCTAGCGTTTTTTCCCAGTCCTAAATGGAGTAGAATCACATGCAGTTTCTGGTCCTACAGGCAAGAGTTGTTTTTTGGTAAGAAGAGTCACTATTGCGCTCCCATTGTCATACACAGGGCAAATAGCACTGGCATCTGTTCCCAGCATGTACAGTGTGTTAGACTGAAGAGGATCTACTGTTCCTGTCAGTTTCCTAAGCAGAGTTGAACTAGATATGGCCCGTGTGTATAGGAAGCACAGTTCTTTTGTTCTGAGCAAGCTCACTGGTCTGAACCTATAGGAAACACAGTAGAGTAGAAGAGTGCTCTTTTCTCAAAAGCATAGTGTGTTTCTCGTAAGGCAAGCTAGCGTTTTTTCCCAGTCCTAAATGGAGTTGAGTCCCATGCAGTTTCTGGTCCTACGAGCAAGAGTTGTTTTCTGGTAGGAAGAGTCACTATTGTGCTCCCATTGTCATACACAGGGCAAATAGCACGGGCGTCTGTTCCCAGCATGTAAAGTGTATTGGACTGAAGAGGATCTACTCTTCTTGTCAGTTTCCTAAGCAGAGTTGAACTAGATATGGCCCGTGTGTGTAGGAAGCACAGTTCTTTTGTTCTGAGCAAGCTCACTGTTCTGGCCCTATAAGAAACACAGTAGAGTAGAAGAGTGCTCTTTTCTCAAAAGCAGAGTGTGTTTCTTCTAAGGCGAACTATGGTTTGTTTCCCAGTCCTAAATGGAGTTGAATCACATGCAGTTTCTGGTCCTACAGGCAAGAATTGTTTTCTGGTGGGAAGAGTCACTATTGAGCTCCCTTTGTCATACACAGTGCAAATAGCTCTCGCGTCTGCTCCCAGCAAGTACATTGTATTAGACAGAAGAGGAGCTACTGTTCTTGTCAGTTTCCTATGCAGTGTTGAACTAGATATGGCCCGTGTGTTTAGGAAGCACAGTTCTTTTGTTCTGAGCATGCTCACTGTTCTGAACCTATAGGAAACACAGTAGAGTAGAAGAGTGCTCTTTTCTCAAAAGCAGAGTGTGTTTCTTGTAAGGCTAGCTAGTGTTTGTTTCCCAGTGAGAAATGAAGTTGAATCCCATGCAGTTTCTGGTCCTACGAGCAAGAGTTGTTTTCTGGTAAGAAGAGTCACTATTGAGCTCCCATTGCCATACACAGTGCAAATAGCACTCGCGTCTGCTCCTAGCAAGTACAGTGTATTGGACTGAAGAGGAGCTACTGTTCTTGTCAGTTTGCTAAGCAGAGTTGAACTAGATATGGCCCGAGTGTAGGAAGCACAGTTCTTTTGTTCTGAGCAAGCTCACTGTTTTGGCACTTTAGGAAACACAGTAGAGTAGAAGAATGCTCTTTTCTCAAAAGCAGAGTGTGTTTTTTGTAAGGGGAGCTAGCGTTTGTTTCCCAGTCCTAAATGGAATTGAATCACATGCAGTTTCTTGTACTATGAGCAACAGTTGTTTTCTGGTAAGGAAAGTCACTATGGTGCTCCCTTTGCCATACACAGTGCAAATAGCACTCGCGTCTGCTTCCGGCAAATACAGTTATTGGACTGAAGAGGAGATACTGTTCTTGTCAGTTTCCTAAGCAGAGTTGAACTAGATATGGCCCATGTGTGTAGGAAGCACAGTTCTTTTGTTCTGAGCAAGCTCACTGTTCTGGCCCTTTAGGAAACACAGTAGAGTAGAAGAATGCTCTTTTCTCAAAAGCAGAGTGTGTTTCTTGTAAGGGGAGCTAGCGTTTGTTTCCCAGTCCAAAATGGAATTGAATCACATGCAGTTTCTGATACTACGAGCAACAGTTGTTTTCTGGTAAGGAAAGTCACTATGGTGCTCCCTTTGCCATACACAGTGCAAATAGCACTCACGTCTGCTCCCAGCAAGTACAGTGTATTGGACTGAAGAGGAGCTACTGTTCTTGTCAGTTTCCTAAGCAGAGTTGAACTAGATATGGCCCGTGTGTGTAGGAAGCACAGTTCTTTTGTTCTGAGCAAGCTCACTGTTCGGACCCCATAGGAAACACAGTAGAGTAGAAGAGTGCTCTTTTCTCAAAAGCAGAGTGTGTTTCTTGTAAGGCAAGCTAGCGTTTGTTTCCCAGTCCTAAATGGAGTTGAATCCCATGCAGTTTCTGGTCCTACGAGCAAGAGTTGTTTTCTGGTAAGAAGAGTCACTATTGTGCTCCCATTGTCATACACAGGGCAAATAGCACGGGCATCTGTTCCCAGCATGTAAAGTGTATTGGACTGAAGAGGATCTACTCTTCTTGTCAGTTTCCTAAGCAGAGTTGAACTAGATATGGCCCGTGTGTGTAGGAAGCACAGTTCTTTTGTTCTGAGCAAGCTCACTGTTCTGGCCCTATAAGAAACACAGTAGAGTAGAAGTGTGCTCTTTTCTCTAAAGCAGAGTGTGTTTCTTCTAAGGCGAGCTAGGGTTTGTTTCCCAGTCCTAAATGGAGTTGAATCACATGCAGTTTCTGGTCCTACAGGCAAGAGTTGTTTTCTGGTGGGAAGTGTCACTATTGAGCTCCCATTGTCATACACAGTGCAAATAGCTCTCGCGTCTGCTCCCAGCAAGTACATTGTATTAGACAGAAGAGGAGCTACTGTTCTTGTCAGTTTCCTAAGCAGAGTTGAACTAGATATGGCCCGTGTGTGTAGGAAGCACATTTCTTTTGTTCTGAGCAAGCTCACTGGTCTGAACCTATAGGAAACACAGTAGAGTAGAAGAGTGCTCTTTTCTCAAAAGCAGAGTGTGTTTCTTGTAAGTCTAGCTAGTGTTTGCTTCCCAGTGAGAAATGAAGTTGAATCCCATGCAGTTTCTGGTCCTACGAGCAAGAGTTGTTTTCTGGTAAGAAGCGTCACTATTGCACTCCCATTGCCATACACAGTTCAAATAGCACTCATGTCTGCTTCTAGCAAGTACAGTGTATTGGACTGAAGAGGAGCTACTGTTCTTGTCAGTTTCCTAAACAGAGTTGAACTAGATATGGCCTTGTGTGTAGGAAGCACAGTTCTTTTGTTCTGAGCAAGCTCACTGTTCTGGCCCTTTAGGAAACACAGTAGCGTAGAAGAATGCTCTTTTCTCAAAAGCAGAGTGGGTTTCTTGTAAGGGGAGCTTGCGTTTGTTTCCCAGTCCTAAATGGAATTGAATCACATGCAGTTTCTGGTACTACGAGCAACAGTTGTTTTCTGGTAAGGAAAGTCACTATGGTGCTCCCTTTGTCATACACAGTGCAAATAGCACTCACGTCTGCTCCCAGCAAGTACAGTGTATTGGACTGAAGAGGAGCTACTGTTCTTGTCAGTTTCCGAAGCAGAGTTGAACTAGATATGGCCCATGTGTGTAGGAAGCTCAGTTCTTTTGTTCTGAGCAAACTCTCTGTTCGGACCCCTTAGGAAACACAGTAGAGTAGAAGAGTGCTCTATTCTCAAAAGCAGAGTGTGTTTCTTGTAAGGCGAGCTAGCATTTGTTTCCCAGTCCTAAATGGCGTTGAATCCCATGCAGCTTCTGGTCCTACGAGCAAGATTTTTTTTCCGGTAATAAGAGTCACTATTGAGCTCCTATTGTCATACATAGGGCAAATAGCACTGGCGTCTGTTCCCTGCATGTACAGTGTATTGGACTGAAGAGGATCTACTGTTCTTGTCAGTTTCCTGAGCAGAGTTGAACTAGATGTGGCCCGTGTGTGTAGGAAGCACAGTTCTTTTGTTCTGAGCAAGCTCACTGTTCTGGCCCTATAGGAAACACAGTAGAGAAGAAGAGTGCTCTTTTCTCAAAAGCAGAGTGTGTTTCTTGTAGGGTGAGCTAGAGTTTGTTTCCCCGTCCTAAATGGATTTGAATCACATGCAGTTTCTGGTACTAGGAGCAAGAGTTGTTTTCTGGTAAGGAAAGTCACTATTGTGCTCCCTTTGCCATACACAGTGCAAATAGCACTCGCATCTGTTCCCAGCAAGTACAGTGTATTGGACAGAAGAGGAGATACTGTTCTTGTCAGTTTTCTAACCAGAGTTGAAATAGATATGGCCCGTGTGTGTAGGAAGCACAGTTCTTTTGTTCTGAGCAAGCTCACTGTTCGGACCGCATAGGAAAAGCAGTAGAGTAGAAGAGTGCTCTTTTCTCAAAAGCAGAGTGTGTTTCTTGTAAGGCAAGCTAGCATTTGTTTCCCAGTCCTAAATGGAGATGAATCCCATGCAGTTTCTGGTCCTAAGAGCAAGAGTTGTTTTCTGGTAAGAAGAGTCACTATTATGCTCCCATTGTCATACACAGCGCAAATAGCACTGTCGTTTGTTCCCAGCATGTACAATGTATTGGACTGAAGAGGATCTACTGTTCTTGTCAGTTTCCAAAGCAGAGTTGAACTAGAAATGGCCCGTGTGTGTAGGAAGCACAGTTCTTTTGTTCTGAGCAAGCTCACTCTTCTGGCTCTATAGGAAACACAGTAGAGTAGAAGAGTGCTCTTTTCTCAAAAGCAGAGTGTGTTTCTAGTAAGGCGAGCTAGGGTTTGTTTCCCAGTCCTAAATGGAGTTGAATCACATGCAGGTTTTGTTGCTACGAGCAAGAGTTGTTTTCTGGTAAGGAAAGTCACTATTGTGCTCCCTTAGCCACAGACAGTTCAAATAGCGCTCACGTCTTCTCCCAGCAAGTACAGAGTATTGGAAAGAAGAGGAGCTTCTGTTCTTGTCAGTTTCCTAAGCAGAGTTGAACTAGATATGACCCTTGTGTGTAGTAAGCACAGTTCTTTTGTTCTGAGCAACTCACTGTTCGGACTCCATTGTAAACACAGTAGAGTAGAAGAGTGCTCTTTTCTCAAAAGCAGAGTGTGTTTCTTGTAAAGCGAGCTAGAGTTTGTTTCCCAGTCCTAAATGGAGTTGAGTCACATGCACTTTCTGGTCCTACGAGCATGAGTTGTTTTATGTTAAGAATAGTCACTATTGCGCTGCCATTGTCATACATAGGACAAATAGCACTGGCGTCTGTTCCCAGCAAGTACAGTGTATTGGAATGAAGAGGATCTACTGCTCTTGTCAGGTTCCTAATCAGAATTGAACTAGATATGGCCGTGTGTGTAGGAAGCACAGTTCTTTTGTTCGGAGCAAGCTCACTGTTCGGACCCCATAGGAAACACAGTAGAGTAGAAGAGTGCTCTTTTCTCTAAATCAGTATGTGTTTCTTGTAAGGCGAGCTAGCGTTTGTTTCCCAGTCCTAAATGGAGTTGAATCCCATGCAGTTTTTGGTACTACGAGCAAGAGTTGTTTTCTGGTAAGAAGACTCACTATTGCGCTGCCAATGCCATACACAGGACAAATAGCACTGGCGTCTGTTCGCAGCAAGTACAGTGTATTGGACTGAAGAAGATCTACTGTTCTTGTCAGGTTCCTAAGCAGACTTGAACTAGATATGGCCATGTGTGTAGGAAGCACAGTTTTTTTTGTTCTGAGCAAGCTCACTGTTCGGACCCCATAGGGAAGACAGTAGAGTAGAAGAGTGCTTTTTTCTCAAAAGCAGAGTGTGTTTCTTGTAAGGCGAGCTAGAGTTTGTTTTCCATTCCTAAATGGAGTTGAATCACATGCAGTTTCTGGTCCTACGAGCAAGAGTTGTTTTCTGGTAAGGAAAGTCACTATTGCGCTCTCATTGACATACACAGTGCAAATAGCCCTCCTGTCTGTTCCCATCAAGTACAGTGTATTGGACTGAAGAGGAGCGACTGTTCTTCTCAGTTTCCTAAGCAGAGTTGAACTAGATATGGCCCGTGTGTGTAGGAAGCACAGTTCTTATTTTCTGAGCAAGCTCACTGTTTTGGCCCTTTGGGAAACACGGTAGAGTAGAAGAGTGCTCTTTTCTCAAAAGCAGAGTGTGTTTCTTGTAAAGCGAGCTAGAGTTTGTTTCCCAGTCCTAAATGGAGTTGAGTCACATGCATTTTTTTGTCCTATGAGCAAGAGTTGCTTTCTGGTAAGATGAGTCACTATTGTAGTCCAATTGCCATACACAGTGCAAATAGCACTGGCATCTGTTCCCAGCAAGTACAGTGTATTGGACTGAAGAGGGTCTACTGTTCTTGTCAGTTTCCTGAGCAGAGTTGAACTAGATATGGCCCGTGTGTTTAGGAAACACAGTTCTTTTGTTTTGAGCAAGCTCACTGTTCTGGCCCTAAAGGAAACACAGTAGAGTAGAAGCGTGCTCTTTTCTCAAAAGCAGAGTGTGTTTCTTGTAAGGCGAGCTAGTGTTTGTTTCCCAGTCAGAAACGGAGTTGAATCCCACGAAGTTTCTGGTCCTGCAAGCAAGAGTTGTTTTCTGGTAAGAAGAGTCACTATTGCGTTCCCTTGCCATACATAGTGCAAATAGCACTCGCGTCTGTTCCCAGCAAGTACAGTGTATTGGACTGAAGAGGAGCTACTGTTCTTGTCAGTTTTCTAAGCAGAGTTGAACTAGATATGGCCCGTGTGTGTAGGAAGCACAGTTCTTTTGTTCTGAACAAGCTCACTGTTCTGGCCCTATAGGAAACACAGTAGAGTAGAAGAGTGCTCTTTTCTCAAAAGCAGAGTGTATTTCTTTTAGGGTGAGCTAGAGTTTGTTTCCCAGTCCTAAATGGATTTGAATCACATGCAGTTTCTGGTACTACGAGCCAGAGTTGTTTTCTGGTAAGGAAAGTCACTATTGTGCTCCCTTTGCCATACACAGTGCAAATAGCACTCCCGTCTGTTCCCTGCAAGTACAGTGTATTGTACTGAAGAGAAGCTACTGTTCTTGTCAGTTTCCTAAGCAGAGTTGAACTTGATATGCCCCGAGTGAATAGGAAGCACAGTTCTTTTGTTCTGAGCAAGCTCACTGTTCTGGCCCTATAGGAAACACAGGAGAGTGAAGAATGCTGTTTTCTCAAAAGCAGAGTGTGTTTCTTGTAAGGCTAGCTAGTGTTTGTTTCCCAGTCAGAAACAAAGTTGAATCCCATGCAGTTTCTGGTCCTACGAGCAAGAGTTGTTTTCTGGTAAGAAGAGTCACTATTGCGCTCCCATTGCGGTACACAGTGCAAATAGCACTCGTGTCTGCTCCCAGCAAGTACAGCGTATTGCACTGAAGAGGAGATACTGTTCTTGTCAGTTTCCTAAGCAGAGTTGAACTAGATATGGCCCGTGTGTGTAGGAAGCACAGTTCTTTTTTTCTGAGCAAGCTCACTGTTCGAACACCATAGGAAACACAGTAGAGTAGAAGAGTGCTCTTTTCTCAAAAGCAGAGTGTGTTTCTTGTAAGGCGAGCTAGCATTCGTTTCCCAGTCCTAAATGGAGTTGAATCCCATGCAGTTTCTGGTCCTACGAGCAAGAGTTGTTTTCTGGTAAGAAGAGTCACAATTACGCTCCCATTGTCATACACAGGGCAAATAGCACGGGTGCTGTTCCCAGCATGTACAGTGTATTGGACTGAGGAGCATCTACTGTTCTTGTCAGTTTCCTAAGCAGAGTTGAACTAGATATGGCCCGTGTGTGTAGGAAGCACAGTTCTTTTGTTCTAAGCAAGCTCACTGCTCTGAACCTATAGGAAACACATTAGAGTAGAAGAGTGCTCTTTTCTCAAAAGCAGAGTGTATTTCTTTTAAGGCGAGCTAGCGTTTGTTTCCCAGTCCAAAATGGAGTTGAATCACATGCAGTTTTTGTTCCTACGAGCAAGAGTTTTTTTCTGGTAAGGAAAGTAACTATTGTGCTCCTTTAGCCACACACAATGCAAATAGCACTCGCGTATGTTCCCAGCAAGTACAGTGTATTGGAAAGAAGAGGATATACTGTTCTTGTCAGTTTCCTAAGCAGAGTGGAACTAGATATGACCCGTGTGTGTAGGAAGCACAGTTCTTTTTTCTGAGCAAGCTCATGGTTCTGAGCCCATAGGAAACAGAGTAGAGTAGAAGAGTGCTCTTTCCTCAAAAGCAGAGTGTGTTTCTTGTATGGCGAGCTAGCGTTTGTTTGCCAGTCCTAAATGGAGTTGAATCACATGCAGTTTCTGGTCCTATGAGCAAGAGTTGTTTTCTGGTAAGAAGAGTCACTATTGCGCTCCCATTGCCATACACAGGGCAAATAGCACTGGCATCTGTTCCCAGCATGTACAGTGTGTTAGACTGAAGAGGATCTACTGTTCTTGTCAGTTTCCTAAGCAGAGTTGAACTAGATATCGCCCGTGTGTATAGGAAGCACAGTTCTTTTGTTCTGAGCAAGCTCACTGTTCTGGCCCTATAGGAAACACAGTAGAGTAGAAGAGTGCTCTTTTCTCAAAAGCAGAGTGTGTTTCTTGTAAGGCGAGCTAGCGTTTGTTTCCCAGTCCTAAATGGAGTTGAATCACATGCAGTTTTTGGTCCTACGAGCAAGAGTTGTTTTCTGGTAAAAAGAGTCACTATTGCGCTCCCATTTCCATACACAGTGCAAATAGCACTCGCATCTGTTCCCAGCAAGTACAGTGTATTGTACAGTAGAGGAGCTACTGTTCTTGTCAGTTTCCTAAGCAGAGTTGAACTAGATATGGCCAGTGTGTGTAGGAAGCACAGTTCTTTTGTTCTGAGCAAGCTCACTGTTCTGGCCCTTTAGGAAACACAGTAGAGCAGAAGAGTGCTCTTTTCTCAAAAGCAGAGTGTGTTTCTTCTAAGGCGAGCTAGCGTTTGTTTCCCAGTCCTAAATGGAGTTGAATCACATGCAGTTTCTGGTCCTACGAGTAAGAGATTTTTTTCTGTTAAGAAGAGTCACTATTATGCTCCCATTGTCATACACTGCGCAAATAGCACTGTCGTCTGTTCCCAGCATGTACAATGTATTGGACTGAAGAGGATCTACTGTTCTTGTCAGTTTCCAAAGCAGAGTTGAACTATATATGGCCCGTTTGTGTAGGAACCACAGTTCTTTTGTTCTGAGCAAGCTCACTCTTCTGGCCCTATAGGAAACACAGTAGAGTAGAAGAGTGCTCTTTCCTCAAAAGCAGAGTGTGTTTCTTGTAAGGCGAGCTAGCGTTTGTTTGCCAGTCCTAAATGGAGTTGAATCCCATGCAGTTTCTGGTCCTATGAGCAAGAGTTGTTTTCTGGTAAGAAGAGTCACTATTGCGCTCCCATTGCCATACACAGGGCAAATAGCACTGGCATCTGTTCCCAGCATGTACAGTGTGTTAGACTGAAGAGGATCTACTGTTCTTGTCAGTTTCCTAAGCAGAGTTGAACTAGATATGGCCCGTGTGTATAGGAAGCACAGTTCTTTTGTTCTGAGCAAGCTCACTGTTCTGGCCCTATAGGAAACACAGTAGAGTAGAAGAGTGCTCTTTTCTCAAAAGCAGAGTGTGTTTCTTGTAAGGCGAGCTAGCGTTTGTTTCCCAGTCCTAAATGGAGTGGAATCACATGAACTTTCTGGTCCTACGAGTAAGAGTTGTTTTATGTTAAGAATAGTCACTATTGCGCTGCCATTGCCATACACAGGACAAATAGCACTGGCGTCTGTTCCCAGCAAGTACAGTGTATTGGACTGAAGAGGATCTACTGCTCTTGTCAGGTTCCTAATCAGAATTGAACTAGATATGGCCGTGTGTGTAGGAAGCACAGTTCTTTTGTTCTGAGCAAACTCACTGTTCGGACCCCATAGGAAACACAGTAGAGTAGAAGAGTGCTCTTTTCTCAAAAGCATAGTGTGTTTCTATCAAGGCAAGCTAGCGTTTTTTCCCAGTCCTAAATGGAGTTGAATCCCATGCAGTTTCTGGTCCTACGAGCAAGAGATGTTTTGTGGTAAGAAGAGTCACTATTGTGCTCCCATTGTCATACACAGGGCAAATAGCACGGGCGTCTGTTCCCTGCATGTAAAGTGTATTGGACTGAAGAGGATCTACTGTTCTTGTCAGGTTCCTAAGCAGAGTTGAAATAGATATGGCCCGTGTGTGTGTAGGAAGCACAGTTCTTTTGTTCTGAGCAAGCTCACTGTTCTGGCCCTATAAGAAACACAGTAGATTAGAAGAGTGCTCTTTTCTCAATAGCAGAGTGTGTTTCTTCTAAGGCGAGCTATGCTTTGTTTTCCAGTCCTAAATGGAGTTGACTCACATGCAGTTTCTGGTCCGACAGGCAAGAGTTGTTTTCTGGTGGGAAGAGTCACTATTGAGCTCCCATTGTCATACTCAGTGCAAATAGCTCTCGAGTCTGCTCCCAGCAAGTACATTGTATTGGAAAGAAGAGGAGCTACTGTTCTTGTCAGTTTCCTATGCAGAGTTGAACTAGATATGGCCCATGTGTGTAGGAAGCACAGTTCTTTTGTTCTGAGCAAGCTCACTGTTCTGAACCTATAGGAAACACAGTAGAGTAGAAGAGTGCTCTTTTCTCAAAAGCAGAGTGTGTTTCTTGTAAAGGAAGCTAGCGTTTGTTTCCCAGTTTTAAATGGAGTTGAATCACATGCAGTTTCTGGTCCTACGAGCAAGAGTTGTTTTCTCCTAAGGAAAGTCACTATTGCGCTCCCTTAGCCACACACAGTGCAAGTAGCACTCGCGTATGTTCCCAGCAAGTACAGTGTATTGGAAAGAAGAGGATATACTGTTCTTGTCATTTTTCTAAGCAGAGTGGAACTAGATATGACCCGTGTGTGTAGGAAGCACAGTTCTTTTTTCTGAGCAAGCTCACGGTTCCGAGCCCATAGGAAACACAGTAGAGTAGAAGAGTGTTCTTTTCTCAAAAGCAGAGTGTGTTTCTTGTAAGGCGAGCTAGCGTTTGTTTCCCCATCCTAAATGGAGTTGAATCACATGCAGTTTCTGGTCCTATGAGTAATAGTTTTTTTCTGTTAAGAAGAGTCACTATTAAGCTCCCATTGTCATACACAGCGCAAATAGCACTGTCGTCTGTTCCCAGCAGGTACAATGTATTGGACTGAAGAGGATCTACTGTTCTTGTCAGTTTCCAAAGCAGAGTTGAACTTGATATGGCCCGTTTATGTAGGAACCACAGGTCTTTTGTTCTGAGCAAGCTCACTTTTCTGGCCCTATAGGAAACACAGTAGAGTAGAAGAGTGCTCTTTTCTCAAAAGCAGAGTGTGTTTCTTGTAAGGCGAGCTAGCGTTTGTTTGCCAGTCCTAAATGGAGTTGAATCCCATGCAGTTTCTGGTCCTACGGGCAAGAGTTGTTTTCTGGTAAGAAGAGTCACTATTGCGCTCCCATTGTCATACACAGGGCAAATAGCACTGGCATCTGTTCCCAGCATGTACAGTGTGTTAGACTGAAGAGGATCTACTGTTCTTGTCAGTTTGCTAAGCAGAGTTGAACTAGATATGGCCCGTGTGTAGGAAGCACAGTTCTTTTGTTCTGAGCAAGCTCACTGTTTTGGCACTTTAGGAAACACAGTAGAGTAGAAGAATGCTCTTTTCTCAAAAGAAGAGTGTGTTTCTTGTAAGGGGAGCTAGCGTTTGTTTCCCAGTCGTAAATGGAATTGAATCACATGCAGTTTCTGGTACTATGAGCAACAGTTGTTTTCTGGTAAGGAAAGTCACTATGGTGCTCCCTTTGCCATACACAGTGCAAATAGCACTCGCGTCTTCTCCCAGCAAGTATAGTGTATTGGAAAGAAGAGGAGCTTCTGTTCTTGTTAGTTTCCTAAGCAGAGTTGAACTAGATATGACCCGTGTGTGTAGTAAGCACAGTTCTTTGTTCTGAGCAAGCTCACTGTTCGGACTCCATTGTAAACACAGTAGAGTAGAAGAGTGCTCTTTTCTCAAAAGCAGAGTGTGTTTCTTGTAAGGATAGGTAGTGTTTGTTTCCCAGTCAGAAACGAAGTTGAATCCCATGCAGTTTCTGGTCCTACGAGCAAGAGTTGTTTTCTGGTAAGAAGAGTCACTATTGCGCTCCCATTGCCATACACAGAGCAAATAGCACTCGTGTCTGCTCATAGCAAGTACAGTGTATTGGACTGAAGAGGAGATACTGTTCTTGTCAGTTTCCTAAGCAGAGTTGAACTAGATATGGCCCGTGTGTGTAGGAAGCACAGTTCTTTTTTTCTGAGCAAGCTCACTGTTCGGACACCATAGGAAACACAGTAGAGTAGAAGAGTGCTCTTTTCTCAGAAGCAGAGTGTGTTTCTTGTAAGGCGAGCTAGCATTCGTTTCCCAGTCATAAATGGAGGTGAATCTCATGCAGTTTCTGGTCCTACGAGCAAGAGTTGTTTTCTGGTAAGAAGAGTCACTATTGTGCTCCCATTGTCATACACAGGGCAAATAGCACGGGCATCTGTTCCCAGCATGTAAAGTGTATTGGACTGAAGAGGATCTACTCTTCTTGTCAGTTTCCTAAGCAGAGTTGAACTAGATATGGACCGTGTGTGTAGGAAGCACAGTTCTTTTGTTCTGAGCAAGCTCACTGTTCTGGCCCTATAAGAAACACAGTAGAGTAGAAGAGTGCTCTTTTCTCAAAAGCAGAGTGTGTTTCTTCTAAGGCGAGCTAGGGTTTGTTTCCCAGTCCTAAATGGAGTTGAATCACATGCACTTTCTGGTCCTACATGCAAGAGTTGTTTTCTGGTGGGAAGTGTCACTATTGAGCTCCCATTGTCATACACAGTGCAAATAGCTCTCGCGTCTGCTCCCAGCAAGTACATTGTATTAGACAGAAGAGGAGCTACTGTTCTTGTCAGTTTCCTAAGCAGAGTTGAACTAGATATGGCCCGTGTGTGTAGGAAGCACATTTCTTTTGTTCTGAGCAAGCTCACTGCTCTGAACCTATAGGAAACACAGTAGAGTAGAAGAGTGCACTTTTCTCAAAAGCAGAGTGTGTTTCTTGTAAGGCTAGCTAGTGTTTGTTTCCCAGTGAGAAATGAAGTTGAATCCCATGCAGTTTCTGGTCCTACGAGCAAGAGTTGTTTTCTGGTAAGAAGAGTCACTATTGCGCTCCCATTGCCATACACAGTGCAAATAGCACTCACGTCTGCTCCTAGCAAGTACAGTGTATTGGACTGAAGAGGAGCTACTGTTCTTGTCAGTTTCCTAAACAGAGTTGAACTAGATATGGCCCGTGTGTGTAGGAAGCGCAGTTCTTTTGTTCTGAGCAAGCTCACTGTTTTGGCACTTTAGGAAACACAGTAGCGTAGAAGAATGCTCTTTTCTCAAAAGTAGAGTGTGTTTCTTGTAAGGGGAGCTAGCGTTTGTTTCCCAGTCCTAAATGGAATTGAATCACATGCAGTTTCTGGTACTACGAGCAACAGTTGTTTTCTGGTAAGGAAAGTCACTATGGTGCTCCCTTTGTCATACACAGTGCAAATAGCACTCACGTCTGCTCCTAGCAAGTACAGTGTATTGGACTGAAGAGGAGCTACTGTTCTTGTCAGTTTCCGAAGCAGAGTTGAACTAGATATGGCCATGTGTGTAGGAAGCTCAGTTCTTTTGTTCTGAGCAAACTCTCTGTTCGGAACCCTTAGGAAACACAGTAGAGTAGAAGAGTGCTCTTTTCTCAAAAGCAGAGTGTGTTTCTTGTAAGGCAAGCTAGCGTTTGTTTCCAAGACCTAAATGGAGTTGAGTCCCATGCAGTTTCTGGTCCTATGAGCAAGAGTTGTTTTCTGGTAAGAAGAGTCACTATTGTGCTCCCATTGTCATACACAGGGCAAATAGCACTGGCGTCTGTTCCCAGCAAGTACAGTGTATTGGACAGAAGAGGAGCTACTGTTCTTGTCAGTTTCCTAAGCAGAGTTGAACTAGATATGGTCCGTGTGTAGGAAGCACAGTTCTTTTGTTCTGAGCAAGCTCACTGTTCTGGCCCTATAGGAAACACATTAGAGAAGAAGAGTGCTCTTTTCTCAAAAGCAGAGTGTTTTTCTTGTAGGGTGAGCTAGAGTTTGTTTCCCAGTCCTAAATGGATTTGAATCACATGCAGTTTCTGGTACTAGGAGCAAGAGTTGTTTTCTGGTAAGGAAAGTCACTATTGTGCTCCCTTTGCCATACACAGTGCAAATAGCACTCGCGTCTGTTCCCAGCACGTACAGTGTATTGGACTGAAGAGGAGCTACTGTTCTTGTCAGTTTCCTAAGAAGAGTTGAACTAGATATGGTCCGTGTGTGTAGGAAGCACAGTTCTATTATTCTGAGCAAGCTCACTGTTCTGGCCCTATAGGAAACACAGTAGAGTAGAAGAGTGCTCTTTTCTCAAAAGCAGAGTGTGTTTCTTGGAAGGCTAGCTATTGTTTGTTTCCCAGTCAGAAACGAAGTTGAATCACATGCAGTTTTTGGTCCTACGAGCAAGAGTTGTTTTCTGGTAAGGAAGTAACTATTGTGCTCCTTTAGCCACACACAGTGCAAATAGCACTCGTGTCTGCTCCCATCAAGTACAGTGTATTGGAAAGAAGAGGAGCTACTGTTCTTGTCAGTTTCCTAAGCAGAGTTGAACTACATATGGTTCGTGTGTGTAGGAAGCACAATTCTTTTGTTCTGAGCAAGCTCACTGTTTGGACCCCATAGGAAACACAGTATAGTAGAAGAGTGCTCTTTTCTCTACAGCAGAGTGTGTTTCTTGTAAGGCGAGCTAGCATTTGTTTCCCAGTCCTAAATGGAGTGGAATCACATGCACTTTCTGGTCCTACGAACAAGAGTTGTTTTATGTTAAGAATAGTCACTATTGCGCTGCCATTGCCATACACAGGACAAATAGCACTGGCGTCTGTTCCCAGCAAGTACAGTGTATTGGACTGAAGAGGATCTACTGCTCTTGTCAGGTTCCTAAGCAGAATTGAACTAGATATGGCCGTGTGTGTAGGAAGCACAGTTCTTTTGTTCTGAGCAAGCTCACTGTTCGGACCCCATAGGAAACACAGTAGAGTAGAGAAGTGCTCTTTTCTCAAAAGCAGAGGGTGTTTTTTGTAAGGCAAGCTAGCGTTTGTTTCCCAGTCCTAAATGGAGTTGAATCACATGCAGTTTCTGGTCCTACGAACAAGAGTTGTTTTCTGGTAAGGAAAGTCACATTGCGCTCCCATTGCCATACACAGTGCAAATAGCACTCGCGTCTGTTCCAAGCAAGTACAGTGTATTGGACTGAATAAGTGCTACTGTTCTTGTCAGTTTCCTAAGCAGAGTTGAAATAGATATGATCCGTGTGTGTAGGAAGCACAGTTCTTTTGTTCTGAGCAAGCTCACTGTTTGGAACCCATAGGAAACACAGTAGAGTAGAAGAGTGCTCTTTTCTCTAAAGCAAAGTGTGTTTCTTGTAAGGCGAGCTAGCGTTTGTTTCGCAGTCCTAAATGGAGTTGAATCCCATGCAGTTTTTGGTACTACGAGCAAGAGTTGTTTTCTGGTAAGAAGACTCACTATTGCGCTGCCATTGCCATACACAGGACAAATAGCACTGGCGTCTGTTCGCAGCAAGTACAGTGTATTGGACTGAAGAAGATCTACTGTTCTTGTCAGGTTCCTAAGCAGACTTGAACTAGACATGGCCGTGTGTGTAGGAAGCACAGTTTTTTTGTTCTGAGCAAGCTCACTGTTCGGACCCCATAGGGAACACAGTAGAGTAGAAGAGTGCTTTTTTCTCAAAAGCAGAGTGTGTTTCTTGTAAGGCGTGCTAGCGTTTGTTTTCCATTCCTAAATGGAGTTGAATCACATGCAGTTTCTGGTCCTACGAGCAAGAGTTTTTTTTCTGGTAAGGAAAGTCACTATTGTGCTCTCATTGCCATACACAGTGCAAATAGCCCTCCCGTCTGTTCCCAGCAAGTACAGTGTATTGGACTGAAGAGGAGCTACTGTTCTTCTCAGTTTCCTAAGCAGAGTTGAACTAGATATGGCCCGTGTGTGTAGGAAGCACAGTTCTTTTTTTCTGACCAAACACACTGTTTTGGCCCTATAGGAAACACAGTAGAGTAGAAGAGTGCTCTTTTCTCAAAAGGAGAGTTAGTTTCTTGTAAAGCGAGCTAGAGTTTGTTTCCCAGTCCCAAATGTAGTTGAGTCATATGCAGTTTTTTGTCCTATGAGCAAGAGTTGTTTTCTGGTAAGATGAGTCACTATTGTGGTACAATTGCCATACACAGTGCAAATAGCACTGGCATCTCTTCCCAGCAAGTACAGTGTATTGGACTGAAGAGGGTCTACTGTTCTTGTCTGTTTCCTGAGCAGAGTTGAACTAGATATGGCCCGTGTGTTTAGGAAACACAGTTCTTTTGTTCT